>NW_027041334.1:0-124464 GCF_037179485.1 Ochlerotatus camptorhynchus
TACCCGAGCTGAGCCAAAAAGTTGAGCACGTTTCTTCGGGACCTACTTGTCTTATAGCGAATTTAGCGAGTTTATTATTCAGTTCCAACCTGGATCGGGTATCAAGATTGGGCCTGCTTGTTTTCTGACAAACGTCAGTTCGATCGTTTGTTTTTAAAACCCAGCTCAGGTTGAGGTTCGCACCATGGTGGGTATATAAATGGTGATACAGCTTTGTCACTATATAGGCGAGGAGGTCGCGGGGGGAAAAATGCGGTTCTAGAGCAAATTGTAAACAAACTCGGTCGCTGTCCCATACAAAAATCCAACATGGCTGAATCACGAATTTGACACATTAGAACACCTATATGTAGCCACCTTGGTTCGCACTGACAAAAAGTTCGGTTTCGTACTGGGTTGGAACTGGTTCCAACCCCGATAATAAACGAATTCACTATTAGCAACAATCAATACGAAACTAACGATTTTAAATTGGCTCACCACTTTAGTAGCCTATTGGTCCCAAGCAAACGATTAACGTACCCTATTCTAGTTGAAATTCTATTACTACACTATGTTTGTTTTGATTCGCTATGAAAGTTTGACAGATAACATCAGGGGTGTGTGGATTCATGCAGAACATGCAGGGGTGAGTGAAATAGCTTGGGACTGCTTGGGACCGTTGTTCTGGTACTGAGTGAGCCAAAAATAATAATGATTTTCTTCGGGACCCAGTGGTCTTAGAGTTACCTCTATGCTATTAGAGTTACCTCTATGGATTGTCTACCACAACCCTGAGATCCCTTATCCTGAGTTAGCAGGTAACAAAAGTCAAGAACCCGATTCGGTTATATTGTTTTCGCGGTTCCAAATAAAAGATCATGAATCGTGTCCATGAATCGTCGCAAACGGAAAACCAGCTGCTAGTTCAATTCGCTGCTATCGACGTACAATATAGGTCAAGATGATTTCTGATGGATGAAACAAACATAAAACCAAAACAATAAAACAATAAAACCATCATTTAGTTGATCCTTTGTATGGCACCACTTAGAGCAATTTCTTACTGAAAAGTACCCGCACACAAGTGGCCTCCGTTTGATCACAAACGAAGTGACAGACGACTAACCACAAACGAAGTGACAGACGACTTACTGGCGAAGAAATCAAATTAAAATAATGTGGTTCGCTGTAATAGAATTTTCTTAGAAGCTTGTGCCATCATCCACCAGATGGGATAGTATTTTTGTTTTGGTTTTGCACAAAGTTGATTTTGTGTACAATGATGCTTTGACAGTGTACAAAGAGTGTATATCATTTTGTAATTTTTTTATGCATTCCAGTTTTGAATAGAGTGAAAGAGATAGAACCAAAACATTCTAGTACATTTGGTGAAAATGCTAGTTCAATCCAGTAGTAGCACAAACGAAGTGACAGACGGAGCGGCTCGAAAACTTTGGTGACTAACCTGCTATTTCAATTTTTCAGTGTACCACATGGCAATACCACTACTACTGGATTGTACCACATGGCAACACTACTACTGGATTGAACTAACATTTTCACCAAATGTACTAGAATGTTTTGGTTCTATCTCTTTCACTCTACTCAAAACTGAAATGCATAAAAAAAATGACAAAATGATACGCACTCTTTGCACACTGTTAAAGAATCATTGTACACAAAATCAACTTTGTGCAAAACTAAAACAAAAATAGTATCCCATCTGGTGGATGATGGCACAAGCTTCTAAGAAAATTCTATTACAGCGAACCACATTATTTTAATTGATTTCTTCGCCAGTTAGTCGTCTGTCACTTCGTTTGTGGTAGTAGTGTTGCCATGTGGTACAATCAACAATCAATACGAAACTAACGATTTTAAATTGGCTCACCACTTTAGTAGCCTATTGGTCCCAAGCAAACGATTAACGTACCCTATTCTAGTTGAAATTCTATTACTACACTATGTTTGTTTTGATTCGCTATGAAAGTTTGACAGATAACATCAGGGGTGTGTGGATTCATGCAGAACATGCAGGGGTGAGTGAAATAGCTTAGGACTGCTTGGGACCGTTGTTCTGGTACTGAGTGAGCCAAAAATAATAATGATTTTCTTCGGGACCCAGTGGTCTTAGAGTTACCTCTATGGTACAATCCAGTGGTAGTGGTGTTGGTAGTGGTGTTGCCATGTGGTACACTGAAAAATTGCAATAGCAGGTTAGTCACCAAAGTTTTCGAGCCGCTCCGTCTGTCACTTCGTTTGTGGTTTGATCTAGCATGTTCGGTTTCTATGATTTTTGCGCGTTCATTACCGCTGGGAGATAAAATTAAAACTTTGACAATTCCATCAGAGATGATGGTGGTGATTTCTTTTTTGTTTGTTTTCACAACCATTCAAATTTTGAATTTAATTTAATTAAAGAAAACGAAAGAAATCCAAGATATAAAATTTGTGCAAAAGGGCGCAATTGGAAACCGAAAAAAAAAATTAGGCGCTGTCAGTGGGGCTAAATTGACAGTTTGCCAAACAAAAGGTACAAAAACGAAAGGGCGTAATCAAAATTAATGAATATAAAGGGCAAAATCTAATTTTGAGGATTTTTAACATTAAAAACACAAAATAAAAATCTAAACTTCTAAATTGATTAACAAGGGTCAACTCAAGCTGAACGGTGCAAATAATAGACCTGCACCAACAATCAATACGAAACTAAGGGCATCTTTAGTGGCGGTCCAATTGACTGGATTGGTCTAAATTTTTGAAACAGATCCGAAGCTATCCCTAGCAGCGGTGTTCTAAATTTTATTTTATGCTAGTTTCAAAATATATTTTTTGAAACCCGTATAATTCTCGGTCTAATTTCGACTGATTTTGGACCAAGCCAACCACCGTTCCAAACCAGTTTGACAGCTGTATGAAGTGACGATAGGCACTCTTTGTTTTGTTTTGCTCTCGGTGTTGTGTTCCTGAAAAAATTAGGGAGCTTTGAAAATATCCAGAGTGCAGATTCCGGCTACGAAAACGATCCTAATCGTGGTAAAAACCCAAATACACGCAATCTCGTCCCAGCAGCGGTTTTGCGGTTTATTTTTTCGCGTTCGCGTGTGATATTTTTATATCATTTTGGAAGTGGATTTTGCACAGGAAGGAACCGGGAATCGATCGATTGTTTTAATTCATTTTTATCTTTACAGAAATGAGTCAAACTTCACAGCGCGGTAAAAATTGGACCTGTGAGGAAGATGAGCAACTGTGCAGGTCATGGTTGCTTATCTCAAAGGATCCAATTAAAGGAACGGACCAGCATCGATCTGAATTCTGGAAATCCATAAAAGTAAATGCAGATTCAATAATGCCATCTTTCTGTGCTCGGCCCCCGGATGGATTGAGGCAGCGGTTCAGTACAATTAGCCACCAGGTTTCAAAATATGCTGGTTGTGTTAACTTTGTACAGAGACTTAACGCTAGTGGGACCTCAACATCTGATAGAGCACAAAAAGCACGAGACATGTTCATGAAGGAAACAAACAGCAAGAGCTTCCGGATCGAATCGTGCTATGACATACTTAAAGATGAACCGAAATTCAAAAATCTCGAGGATACTCGCCAACTTTTAAAAAGAAAGCATCCGCTCAAGGACACCTCCAAGAACAGTGAGTATATTCCTTAAATAGACTCTTCATTTTTATTCATATCTCGATTACTTTTTCGAAGAGACGTATCTTCTTTTGCAAACGATGCATTTGATCGCCGGTTTGGCGTAATTGGTAGCTCGCCCACGCATGCTAACATTACTTACAGGTAGGGGCAAATTTCCTGATTTTCTGATGGTAGTGTTAGCATGTGTTGGTGTGCTACCAGTTACACTAAATCGACGATCAAATGCAATGTTTACAAAAGCAGATATATCCCAACACTTAAACTCCCTTATCTTGCGGATCACGTGACTCCGTCATTATAGTGTGGGACTGGGAGAGTCAATAACATGGTGTAGAAAAATACAAAACAATCATGAATATAAGGGCTAAACATATGCGTCTGTATTCCTTGATATTCTTCTTCAACACTTCTAGAGCTTTCCTGTTCCAGAATTCCGGGAAACCCAAGAATTACAAATTACCGTCCTAACATTTATTTATAAACCATTTCAATTAAATTTTAGGCGAAATGAGCAATGAGTCACCTGCTGATGAAATGGATGTTCCTGGACCATCCACTGCTCATACGGGTATCCCTAGCCCAAGGTCAATTGGACAAAAAAGAGCTAAAATGCAGAACCAGAAGGAAGTTCCATGGGGAGAAGTTCTAATAGAAATGCGAAAGAAGAATGAACTTCTTGAGAAGCATACGAAGACGCTAACTTGAATGTACCCATTAAATGCGTAAATTTGACTCATTTTATGCTATTATTCCAAACTGTCAAAAAATGGGTATTTTCAAAAAATGAAAAGCGGGTAATTTTTAATCATTTTAAAATTATCTTCTTGCAATAAAAATGGGTAAAAAAGGGTTTGGTGAAATGGAAGAGCAAAGTGTTTTGAAAGTTAACGGATTTCGCGTGTGCTATGTCCTGCAAATTGATCGGAATTCGAGCGATAAATACCGCGTTTCAAAAAAATATGCGGCGGAGGCAGCAAATTCTTTCCGGCCGGTGTTGATTCTGGTGAAAAGGGTGATCGGGTAGTTCCATTATTTCCATAAGAGTCAAACCGCAAACCTAAGTGTTGAGGAAGATCCGAGAGAAGATCAGCACGGCATTTCTGTGTGCTTTCAAGACCCGATTGTTACGAAGAATGTAATTATGATTAAATTTAGGTATGTATTCTAAAAACCGACGGTCCCGTTTCAGGTTAGCAGATTAATAGCGGGTTCGGAGAATAAAACGATGGTTATATGCCCAGGAATCCAAATCCGATTGTACATTTGGAACGAATAGAGGCAACTTCTTTACCCTACAAAAATTACAATAATGTCTACAACTTACACACTTAGTTTTTTCTACCGAGCTCGGCTGTGCAAATCTCGGCAAAAAAAAGTTTCACTGAGATCTCAGCAAACATTTCATATGTTTGCTGAGATTCAGCTAAGCGTTATCCGAGACTCAGAAATCAAATGTCACTTTTGCTGAGATCTCAGTGAAACTTTTTTTGCCGAGATTTGCACAGCCGAGGTCGGTAGAAAAAACTAAGTGTGTACTGCAACACTCGCATATTCCAGTACATCGGTTAATTCTAGTGTTTATGATTACCTATGTGATTATGTTTAATAAAGACTATGAAGTGTTTTAACGATTTTAGCTTTTACAAATGTTCAAATCCCTTATATTTCTCAGTGCTTATATTTGATGGCAGCCAGCCCAATGAAGCAAATAAAAAAACAATCAATAAAACGGTTACTTTTTACTCATTTACAGAAAAAACAAGATGATTAAAAACTACCCATTTTATGAAGTATTATTCGAATACTCATTAATGAGTAAAGTCGCTTTTACTCATTTCATGAGTTAAGCCACTTTTCTTCAAAATGAGTCAAATTTTACTCATTAATGGGTACTTTAGAGTTAGCGTATACACAGGGCAACTGACGTCCGGATTATGACAGCATCACTTGACGGATTAGACCAATGAGGTACAGAGAGAGGTGACGCAGATCGTGAAATAGGGTTGTTTAGTAAACCAAAAAATCAACGTAAACGCAAGTAGTGACGTCACTACTTGCGTGTACTTGCGTGTATCGTACAGTGGTTGTGTGAGTGATTGCTTCACCTCGGTAATCCAGCTCATTGGGATTAGACTACGTGTCGCAGCAGCTGCTAATACTACAAAAAGAGCAGCTGTTGTTGTCCATGACCAATTTGGAAACAACAATTGAAGAAGAAACCAATGGGATTATTGTAAAGCCCTACAGTAAAAGTATGGACGTCTGTCAAAAGTTGTTCCAATCGAACCGTCAAAATGCACCGCTTTGTTCGATTGGAACAGCTTTTTTCAGTTTTGTGGTGACAGTCGTCCATACTTTTACTGTAGGGCTTTAGATTATTGAGGAGACAATGTCGTCTCCTTATCGTATCCAGGAAGAGGATCATCTAGAGGTAATGAATTAATCAGTAAGGAAAAGTATCATTAATTTTATTTGTTACATATTTATTACCTTTATTCGCAAACTAAAATCTGTGTAACACACACACACACATACACACACACACACGCACACGCACACACACACACACACACACACACACACACACACACACACACACATACACACACACACACACACACACTCACTCACTCACTCACTCACTCACACACACACACACACATGTACACACATACGCGCGCACGCTCGCACATATATCCATATACCCATTATTATTATTATTATTATTCAACATTATCACCCCGCGTCATCCATAGATGATCTATTAAATCGTTTCTCATTTCGTAGTGAATTAACGCATTTCGTATACCCATACGATCCTCGCATGCTTTCGAAAAGTTTCTTTCACTTTGGATTCGGCTGAAACCAGCAGTTTCCTGAAGCGATTCTTGGGTGTATAAATTTTCGAAGTCGTTCTGCAGTTCAGCATGACTGCTTCTGGCGCGAATTCGCATGTTATGCAGTATTATGCATGTCGTAATCACATTACTCATGCTTTCCGCATCCCACAGCCGGCATGGATTCACCAAAATTTGCCAGCAAGCCTGAAGAATCCCAAAGCAGCGTTCCACGTCTTTCCGCAAACTTTCCTGAACCTTGGCATAGTGCTTCTCTTTAGAAGTTTGCGGTTGTGAAATGGTTTTCATGAATACCGTCCAGTCCGGGTAAATACCATCGGCTAGAAGATATCCCATAACATATTCCTTACCAGCCAAGCTCCATTGTCCTCCAAGAATGTTATGCTAAAACAAAATAGAGAAAACGATTATGTATTTAGAAAGTCATTCCCCTGATGAAGAGTGAAATCTGCGTGGCGTGGGAGGTGAGGTGACGGACTTGATAGTGAAGTGAAAATTATCACCTCGGGTGAGATGAGTCTCCGTGCATATCAAAGGATAGTCACCTCAAGCGAGGTGACAATTGTCATCTCACTAATGACAACGAGTCACCTCACTTCACTCGCGGCGTAGAATAAGGAGATTTACCTGTACAATATCGTTGATAAACGGCGAACGATCAAGAATGTTGATGTCATTGCAACTTCCAGGGCACCCAAAAAAACAATGCCACACATAAGTGTCCTGTGAAGCACAAACCTCTAGCACGATGGTGGGTTTGCCTTCTTTTCCTTTATATTGACCATGTAATGCAACTGGACAGTTTTTCCATGCCCAGTCCATACAATCAATTGATGCTATCATTCCTGGAAACCCACGCTTGGAATTTTCCTCCAATAACTTGTTTACTTCTTGGGTAGTTGGCGGTCGAAGGTATTCTGGCCCGTAAACTTCTATAACACCGGTACAAAATTTTCTCAGTGTGAAAAGAGCTGTTGATTCACCGATACGTACGTTTTCGTCCAGGGATCCTGCAGATGCCCCGTATGCTAGCATCCGCAGTGCAGCTGTGCATTTCTGACTAACTTTCCAGCAGCATCGCATCTCAATTTAAAAAAATCGTCATGTGCCTCAAGGTCGGACATGATGCGCAAGAACATTGTTTTCGGCATGCGGAACCGACGGAGGAAATGTTTCTCGTTATATGTAGAGTTATTGTTGAAATAATCATCCATTAAACGTTGATGACCTTCTCGAAAATTTCTGTTAATATTGGGGCTTCTACCCGGTTGCGAACCACGTGCCCCAGATAGCTGTTCTGCAATTGAAAACAGGCGACATAGTAAAGAGTTTAATTTTCATAAGGCAAGGAATGCCTTAGGCACCCCCGACACTCTATTCCAAGCACGCGGTAAACAATAAAATACAACGCTCATTTATATTACCAGTATTCACATCATAAAGCATCTTTTGAATAGATTTTTGATAATGTTCCTTTAGAAAAACCCCGTGCTTGCAATAGGGTATCGAGGGGCTGAAGCCGTTCACTGCCTTACTATGCCAAAACACTTTGGGTGGAAAAGCGTTAATTTGTTGATTACAATCAAATTAAATACATAGATACCTGTTGCCATCAAACCGATAATAACTTCATCGTCGTCATCATCGAATAGCGCGGCTGACATGTTGATCGCATCATCAATTAATTCGTCGAAATCCATTGTATAATGTTAAATGTGTTCTTTCAGTACCTAAGGAGAGTCAATTTACAATCTCTTTTAATTGCTGTGGAAGAACAATGTTCACGTTCTTCGATGGTAATTAAAGGCAAAACGTTGTTATGCCAAATGTATCAGACCCTACTAGCCAGATAATTATTTTTGATTTTCGTCATCGTAAACCCAGCAAAATGGAAGTCGAACGAAACGAATTAGGATAAGAGGGGCATAGTGAGCATCCTGTACTTTTACTTTGGGTTTCTAGTTGTTTGAAAATTATTGGAAGTAGGTTCAATATTGTAATACTACTACCAATAAATTAGTTTCGAACAACTAGAAACCCAAAGCCAATGTATAGAATGCTTACTATGCCCCTCCTTCCCCTAAGTGTGAACTGCTTGTATGATAGGTATGATCGTCAACGGGCTTCGAACTTCCAAGGACTTCGATGGCATCACAAGATTTTGATTTTTTCTCTCAAATCCAGCAGCAATCATGTAACATATTCGATTTTGTATTCAGTTGACAGGCAGTCGTCCATATAAAGATTCACTTATTTGTATGTATACCCCGTAGACACTCGCCACCCACCTTCCTCCTCTCGCCCCCTTAAGGTGGCTACGTGGTTTATTGGCAGGCCTTTGTTAGAAGAGGAAAATACTTCCAATGCATTGAGTGCACCTACACACCAAATTCTAGTTTAGATGTTCGGTAAATTTTTTTACGGTTTTGATCTGTAAAATTTAATTTCTACTGAGTGATCTGTAAAATTGCTTTAATTTTCTTCTGTCTGTCAAATAACAACAAGTTTTCGGTAATTCCCATGAAAATATAACTAAAAAATTTGCATCTATTTTACCGATGTAGTTTGTAAGCCATGAAATGTCATTTAATCTAAACTGTTCAGTAAAAGTTTTACCGATTTCCAGTGAACAATTTTTAAATACTGACGAAAAATGTAAACAATACAGGAGTTCAGTAATTATTACTGAACGCTTCAGTTAAAATCACGCCTGTCAAATCTTCGTCAATTTCGCATGTTAAGCGGTGTAAAATTCAAGTGTAAATAAATTTTAAGAAAATCGTGCGCATATTAGCAGAAAAAAAAACTTGTAAACCATTGAAATGGAAGACGTGTCCGATGAGATTAGATGTGCTAGCGGTCGGATGTGGAAGTAAAGGATCTTTTCAGTAAATACTATTTATATTATCTAAATGTTTTCATTTTCTAGCACTCAAATAAAATGGCTGGCAATCGCTGACTCGTTGGATGAACAGATTGACGAATTGCATTTAATAAAAGATATAAACAACAATTTTTATTGTGCATGATTTGAACGGAACAATTCCCTATATTTCACTGTTTTTCAGTAAAAACTATCGAAAGAACTGTAATTTTTGGCAGATGAGGACCTTTCTATTTTTCCGATTATTTTGTAAATTTTACCGAACTTCGGTATTGAGTGATGAGCTAGTCGGTATTTTTTGACAGTAGAGTATACATTGCAAGTTTACTGATCGATCAGTAAACCAAACTTTTACCGAATTGATTACCGAATGTTCAGCTGTTTGAAAGTCAGTAAAATGTTTACCGACAACTGTAAAAACAACTTGGTGTGTAGTTGCTCAAAGCTTCTAATGTGATATCTGCGAAGTTCAGTTGGTTATTGTTAACTTAAGTCATTGAAGGAACTGGAGCTTTCTGATATTTTGTAGGTTGAAACACCGTGCGATGTGAATTAATTTCTTAAATAACGTCATCATTCAGACTGAATCGCTTAAGGTTGGTCAAGTTGTAGAGTGCGACCGTAATTTTGGAGAAAACGTTATGCGTGAAATCCATCTCCGTTGAATATTGCGTATATGCTGCTAGATTCTGAAGTGAAGGTAACTGACAAAGATGAAACAGATCCTGGTGATTGTTGCCCAGAATTAGAGCCTAAACAATTCGTGTTTCAGGCGAAAGCATTTCCAGTTCGATTTTAAATTGGCTCACTACTTGACTAGCCTATTGGTCCCAGGCAAACGATTAACACACCCCATTCTAGTCGAAATTCTAGTACTACACAATGTTTGTTTTGTTTCACTATGAAAGTTTGACGGATACACGCAGAAAAAAATATTTTAAACGTAATAATATTTGACGTAAAATTAATAAGAATTTCATTTTGTTTTGGCTGCCAAAATAAATCATTATTATTTCAACAATCCAGTATCCAGTATAAAACCCATGGATTGTTAAATCAAAAAGAAAATCTTTTCGAATTTACAAGAGCTTTCATGGGTTTGACGTAAGCTGTCAAATATGTTTGTTTTTAAAAAAGATTTCTTGTTGATTCAATCATATTAAGCCTGAAAATATACGCAGTGGAAATAAAAATATGTTTATTGATTCAATATTTAATAATTTGCGATTATTTTTATGTTTTGTTACCTTTTTAATAAACATAATTACAATTGAATTAAAAAAAACTTTTCTGAGGCATAAATCTCTCCGGTTCATGAGTTGATGGGTCCATAGGTAGGGTCCAGGTGTGGGAGCGGCCCGAGGGGGCGACACATCCAGATTATCTTCATTTAACCATAAATCACACTCAGCTTTTATTCATCTAGTTACTGTGCGCTAGATGTTTCCATCTATGACATCTACTTCCATCGACTATCGCATTTTTTATCTTTCTTCACATCGCTCGTATCCTTTCATAAACGAACCAACCACCTAACGAAAAAAAAACAGCACACCATGTTTTTTGTTTACATTTTACTCCGTCAGTTTTTATCCTACTCAAGTTCAAACTTTTCATGTGTAGATAATTTTGGCAAATTATGTTATAAAAGTAAAATATAGAAATTGATAATACTACATCGGTAAAAATGGTAAAAAGTCTCCTTGGGCATTCACGGGAGGGCCTGGAGAACTAGCAAGGTTTAGTAATAAAAAACAACACGAGACGGATGAATCACATCACTCAACATTCGTAAGTAACTAGCAGTTCTGTCTATACCTATGCAAGGTAATTGTATTTTTATTTGATATCCAATTTTCAGTTCGAAGCTCGCCATGGAAACAGAAGAATTGGATCTGGAAAACGGAGTATCGCATGATCAGTCGGTCTTGACAAAGGCATCGGAATCAACTAGATACCAGGCTAGACATCAGCGATTCCGAAACCTATCCCAATTCATCTGCAGTGGAAGACTGAAGCAGTTTAGACGAAGTAAATCTCGTTGTTTGGATGATACACCAACATCGACATTGTGAACCGTAAAACTGCTCAAAAAGAAGTCGGGTGGTGCATTTACGATCGCCGAATTCTTCCAACGAACCGTGGACCACATGAACGATAGTATCGTATTTTATAAATCCGATAACAGCCTTCGATTGTTGCATCATACCCTGCAGCTCCAGGCAAAACCAAATGGGAAGTTACCCATTATACAAACAGATTTTCAATCGTGCTTAAATTTGTTTCGATGCTAAAATAAAGCTATGAAATCTTACCCCCTGGGCCAGTTCCCTATCAGTAAGTCTTGTTATGTAAAAAAGACGTGAGTATGTGTGAGTGAGACCATTTGAGCAGGTCACACAACATAAGGGTTATCATTGTTTATAGGCCACTCTTAATTAATTATTGAAGACTCAAGACGAGCTGGATGGATATGAAATCAAAATCACTAGTTTAATAAATAAATTGTGATTATCAAAAGTACATTAGTAGGGTTTTCCCTATCAACTTAAAAAATTGTATAGTAAATTATAAGCACATCCATTGTCACACTTGTACAGTTTGTGTATAGTTGTTGCATAGTGCTCACAATTATTATACAAATAATGCTCACGATCATACAAGTGTATCCGCAGCATAACATAAAATAAAACAAAGAGCGGTTCCACGAACAAGTGGGAAATTTTTCCAGTTTTTATTTTTTGTATTTTTTGATTTGCATGAAACCTTGCATACAAGTTTTTGGGGAAGAAAAACGCCATTTTGCATACTTGGTTCGCCATTTTGAATCTAGCCTTACTTATGAGAAGGGCCTATGAAAAATGCACATGATATCTCCAAAAAATTGTATCTCGGAAACGGTTTGTCCGATTGGTTTGGTGTCTTGGGCGAAGTTTTAGACAATTGTTGGTGTTATATGGAGAAAATATGCACGGTAAAAAAAAAGTTTGGTATTTGTGTTTTGAACTAAAATATAAATTTTCCCTTTAAAGTGACAAGTCAATAATTTTTTTATTATCCTTATGTTATAGCTGACTGAAAATGCTATCTAGTGCACAGTAGGTTGTTCTGGAGAAAAATAGGTTACGATGAAAAAAATTGTTTTTTAAAAAAATACAATTTTCAAAAAAGCTATTAAGAAAAGTCAAAAAAGTTTGTCACCCTAATTTTATGAAAGTACATCAAATTTGCAAACAAAAAGTACTTGAGTAACATTTTTCTAAGATGCACCGTTTAGAAGATATTACTGATTTAATATTGTTTTTTTTTGATAACTTAATAAGTTTTGGCCCTTTTCGGATATACTCCGTGTTTTTCCAGTTTCAAAAGTATTTTTTTCGGAAAGATTGGAAAATTTTGAGTTAAAATGACACTGACAGCTTAAAGATTCGAGTGAAATTCTCTGCCTTAAAAGTATTTTGAAAAACAAGTTACAAAATCCCACTATCAGGAACAATGATTTCTTCAAATGATTTTTGGTGCGTTGTGCTGAAAACGTGCTAACAAGTATTAAATACAGGTAATCAGATACCAGTTAGCTGTACTACGTATAGTTGGTGATTGTAAACATGGTCTTTGTTGGAACTAGTCCACCATGGCCACGCTGGCCATAACGAGGCTAGCTCCGTCGTTGACCGTTCCTTAATAATAAATAAAAAGAACGCAGTAGTCACCTTCCATCAAACTAGAGGGCTGCCGACTGATACCTCAATCAACAAACGCCGCACTCTTTATTCATTCCAGGTATATACAATTTATAATCTTCTTCAATAACAATATACCTACGCCAGCAAATCTACCTCGCTCCAACTCTCCAAACTCGTACCTGAAGGTTCGACGATACCTGAGCGTTCAACTCTACCTATCTTCCAACAGTCTTTACCCAGCATTCTATGATTTCTACCCGTGAGCTGTATAATAATGTCTGACTCGGTTCTGAATTCATCCAGTATCTACTAGGGAAAACCAAACAGTAAATGCAGAAAGGTTGCTAGTAGCATAGTGATTATAGTAATTTCAGCTCATAATCCTGTGTTTTTTAACGAGATCCAGTGTTGTTTGATAACATAATAATTGTAAAGGAAAGTGTAACACGTTTTGGTGCAAAGGTAAGTTTTAAATACACAATTTTAATAATATGTTTTGTGATATTTTCGTACAAAACTAACAATTGGAAAATATTTTCTATGTTACAGATTACAAAATGAGTAAAATAAGATGTATTCGCCCATTCACAAAATGAGTAAAATAAGATGTATTCGCCCATTCAAAGACATTCAGTGTTCGAAAGAGCTGCGATATCTCACGGATGATATCATCCAAAAACTAAAATCAATTGGATTTTCCAAGGTATCCACACTGAACACCAAGGATTTTCGTGTTTGTTCGTCTTGCCGTCTACATATTGATTCTGTGGGAATCCCAGCGCAAGCAGATGTACACAGGTTTATCCAAACCGAACTACCGGACAATAAACACCCGTCTCGGGAGTCGCGTGATACCAAAGAAAAATAACCGCGGACTACGTTCTACGTGCGTCTTTATTTACAAGTTACAATGGACTAGTCAACAAACATAAATTGTACACACATCAGCAATTTATGCTTCGTCAGTCTCTCACTCTCACGCACTCATACACACTCATACGGCAGCTGTCATTCTCGATCTTGGGAGCCACTATAGAGACTCACATGATAGATGCGCGTATCCAGGGGCTTTCACTACTTACTTCCAACACTCCTCCTTAGTGAAGCCCACTACTGCATCTACTTACAACACTCCTCCTGTTCCGTAGCACTCCTCCTGCTTTACGTCACTACCGGCTGCCTTAGGTAGTACAGCCCTCCGATCCGGTCACCTATAGCAACAACCTTTTTGCCTTTCTGGATTCTGCAATCCTTCACACCAAACAGCACATCATAGCCATTGCTTGTGATTTGGCTCACTGACAGCACACTTCCGGACAATCCAGGCACATACAGCAATCCCTTCAGTTGCATGTCAACGGACTCGCCTTCCAAGCCGACTCCAACGATCCTTCCATGTCCGGTTCCTCTGGAAGTTACATTTCTCCCGTCCGCCAACGACACCTTCTCTTCGCAAAACGTCATGCTGTCGAAGCTCGCCGTCGAACCAGCCATGTGCTTCGTACAGCCAGTGTCGATGATCCAACGACCGTCAATCGACACATCACTTGCAGTCGTCGTCGTGAAGCACACTCCTCGACTACTGCCAATGCTACCGGCATCCGATTGCTTAACCACCATCGACTTCGCTTGGTTCTGCTGCCTCTCCGCCATCAACACAGGACAATTTCGCCGCAAGTGCCCTTCTTGCTTGCAATGGTAACAGACCCGTACAAAACTTCTCCGTTCTTCCGATCGCATTGTGGTTTTCATCGCCATTTCACTGGCCTTTTCATGCACTTTGTTCTCGCATCTTCTCCGCCACTCATCTAGAAGCTTACCTTTCACGTACTCCAGCTTCAGGTCTTCTTCTGGACGGCCTTCAAGAGCAGTAACGAGCGGGTTGTACGTCTCCGGCAAACTTGACAACAAAATCACCACAACAAGATGTTCCTTCAACGGCTCTCCCATGCTGGCTAGTCGGTGAACCAACTCTGACGCTTGGACTAGATGCTCCGACATACTGCCATCTTCTTTCAGCCGCATCGAGCACAATCTCCGCAGTATATGGATCTTGTTCGACAGAGACCCTCGCTCGTGGTAGCCTTTGAGCTTGTCCCACATCTCATTTGCACTAGCAGCTCCCATAACATGGCACAGCTGACCATCTTCTAGCGCCAAACCGATCGTCGCTCGAGCCTTTTCGTTGTTCCTCGTCCAAGCTGCTGTAACCACCTCCGGCTTCGCGTCAATCACCGTTGTCCACAGATTTTCTTTGAGCAGCAACAACTCCATCCGGAACTTCCAAGTTGCCCAATTAAAATCGTTCAACCGGTCTAATGTTATCTTCGTCTCGGCCATTTTCCACGAAACAAAAACACTACGCGCACGGTCGGGCAAAGAAAACAGCTTCACAATCGAGCGAACAATGTTCACAATTCGATACTTTCCACAAAGTGTTCTTTCTTATTCCACTATAAGCTTTTTCCGAACGAAGCGTACTTCTTCAGTTCAAACAATCGCACTTTTAGAGACCGGACCAGCAAACAATAAGTTTGCACTTCAGCCCGTACAGGAGAGAAAAACAAAATTTCTCCTCCTCGAACAAAACTTTTTCCGTTTCGTATTCCGTTCCGTGCTACACACTTGGCCGATACTCCACTGCCAACAGCACAATTTCACCCGACAAAAACGTTCAGCTGCGGACAACAGCACATACACCCGCCGGGGGAAATCTTCTCGTAAACAAAACACAAACGCAACGCAATCCACACAAAATGTCTCCTCCACCGGAGAACACTTTTCCACTATTACTTTCTTCACGGATCTGGGCCCATAACCTGTGGGAATCCCAGCGCAAGCAGATGTACACAGGTTTATCCAAACCGAACTACCGGACAATAAACACCCGTCTCGGGAGTCGCGTGATACCAAAGAAAAATAACCGCGGACTACGTTCTACGTGCGTCTTTATTTACAAGTTACAATGGACTAGTCAACAAACATAAATTGTACACACATCAGCAATTTATGCTTCGTCAGTCTCTCACTCTCACGCACTCATACACACTCATACGGCAGCTGTCATTCTCGATCTTGGGAGCCACTATAGAGACTCACATGATAGATGCGCGTATCCAGGGGCTTTCACTACTTACTTCCAACAGATTCAAGAGCTCACCTCACCCAAAACGAGGAACAAAGCGTACACACTAAGATTTTTTTACAGTATACTGTAATTTTTTACCGAATATGGAACAGCTGAACATTCGGTAAATTTTTATTTACAATCCGTTCTGTAAATTTTCTTCGGTTGTGGGCTGTCAAAATTTACTGACCTGGACTGTAAATTTTACCGAAAGATCGATAATGTTTACCATAGCGTTCAGTATAATTTTTACCGAATCGACTGTACTTTATTTCCAGAATAAATAATAAGCATTCTAATTTTTATTGACTAATAATTAACTATTTTCTTGTTTCGCCAAACCAAAAGATTCATTCCTTTTAACTATATATTTTTGAAGAGACATTTTCATCTTGCGTTCGTACAGAAAATTTGAAAAAAATCATTGAAGAACCCGGACTCGATCGATTCAGTAGCAAACTGCGCTAAAATTCAGTTTTTGCGGTAGAAGAGGCCATTGAGTTGCCTAACGTCTATGGCGTCTGAAAGAAATTGGCCTAAAAATTATACTAATTATATTTTCGGCATAAATTGCACGGAATCTAGCTAAAAGTAAAGTACTTACATTTCACAACGTAGAACCGAAAGACACGCAACATTGAAATGGCAGCCAATAACTTTTACAGAATTCGGTACTCATTCGTCACAAATTTTACAGAATTGCGGAATCACAGCCTTTTACAGTATCAATCCGCAAATTTTATTTACAGTTTTCGGTAAATGTATGTAAATTACGGTAATCCAGCAGTTCTGATTGCCGAAAATTGGTAAAACAATATTTTTTACAAAGCATTCGGTAAAAATTACATTTTACCGAACAAATCCGGCAAAAATAGTACCGAACAAGATTTAAGGAATTTGGTGTAGCCGGCGGCTCAAGGATGCCAACTGTTCAGACCATACCTGATGTACCTGATTCGCAAAGCTATGAAAGTTTGGTCACGATACCATCAGAGTCAACGCTAAGCACAATTAAATCAAATGAAGACTTCACGATGCCTGTAGACGTCGAAATATTCAACCGAGGAATAGCAGCTATTCGTGTTTCGCCTATAGATTTAGGTAAGGTTAAAAATGTTCACTATCCTGAAAAAAAAGTGCGCTGAAATCGTCGAAGGTGTACGAAGAAATATTTTTAAATTAGACGCTAAAACAGAAAAAGTAAACGAGTTTGATGAAGTCATAGAAAATATGAAAATTAAATTTTTAAATTCAGCCACAAGGCAAGAAAAACTATCAATTTTATCATTGTTGCCAAAATCATGGTCAGTACAAAAAATTGTAGACGAATTTAAAACCAGTAGAAATATGGCATCAGATGCAAGAAAGGAAAGAGATAATGTATTTGATTCATCTCAAGGTTCAAGCTCTGGAAAAGCTTTGAGTAATGAAACAAAAGAACTGGTTTTGAATTTTTTTGAGGACGATGATATAAGCCGTGCAATGCCAGGCCAAAGAGATTTTGTTAGCGTAAAGACAGGAAATAAGAGATTAGCTGTTCAGAAAAGATTGTTAATGATGCCATTGAGAGAAGCTTTTAATCGCTTTAATGAAATGTACGTCAATGTAAAAATAGGGTTTTCATCATTTGCAAGCCTCCGGCCAAGGCAATGTAAACTATTGACTATCACAGGAACACGTTTGTTTGCGTTTGCACTACGCATGAAAATGTCAATTTAATTCTACATAGCTTAAAAAATACAATGTCTTGAATGATCTAAAAACATTAACGAATATATTACTTTGCGAAAATAAGACAACTCATTGCCATCTACGAAGATGTAAAAACTGCCCAGATACCTCAGTTTTAGAAGACAGTTTATTGAAACAACTGGAAGAAAACTTTGTTGAAAAGCTTTCATTCGAACAATGGGTTACCACTGACAGATGTGATTTAGAAACTATTGTAAAGCAAACCGATGAGTTTGTTTCATTTTTCAGCTCAAAATTAGAAAGTTTGATTCCGCATGATTTTGTAAAAACCGAACAATCCAATTTTTTGAAAACTACAAAACAAAACTTGCAAGATGGTGAATTTTTAGCTATTTGTGACTTTTCTGAAAATTACAGCTTCGTTTTGCAGGATGAAGTTCAATCACACCATTGGAACGTGCAACAGGCCACAATCCATCCTTTCGTAATATATTATACTGAAAATATGCAAATTAAACATTTTAGCTTCATTATAATTTCTGAAGAACTAAGACATGATTCAGTCGCTCCGCAGGGATAGGCAAATAACACGGAGCGGTGCAAAAAACACTTGTGTTTCTCTCAAATACTTGTGCGCGTCTCCTATATTTGGTAGGAGAAAGAGACAAAGGAGAGAGTGATTTCATACCTGAGTTAGAGTAGTTGGGCTGCACGGGTGCTACTCGCGCATAGCACAATCGAGTAGTGCACTGTGTTTTGACGGGAGTAGCTCTTTTCAATTGAGGGAGACTTGTCTTAGAGGTTCACAGGAATGACTCTTAACGTTGATCGGGTGAACAATATAGATGCTAACGTAAAATGTGTTCGGCATTCACAAGTGTGAAGCAAGCGCATATTACGAAAGCTAAATTTTGCAATTCAAATTTCCAGCGTCTTTTTCCAGCACAACAAGTCAAGTCAAATCATATTTACCTTCGCTTTCAGAAGCTTGGGTATAAAAGTGCAGCATTAAATAAAATAAAATAAAATAAAATTATTGTTTCGTTGACTTACAAATGTATCTCATTCCTGCATTAAGGAAAGTAGTGAAGGTGTGGACCATCGCTAATATAATGTAATGTGCGAACTTCGGAGCTGTAACATGCTACAAGGTTTTTTTCCTTGATTTGTTTTCCGTCGATCTTGTTTTCCGTACTGAGTACTAATGCCAGGGAGGCAGCTCCAACATCTGGACTTTACCTATCAACCCATAAACTCATGGACCGGGGACCAACGGCTTTACTACTCTAGGCGTGATCAGAGATGTTATGCCTCAGAAAATCCCGGCGGCGCCGACTGGGATTGAACTCAGGTTTATTGGGGTGAGAGGCAATCATGCTTGCCACTACACCACCACCATCGGACGGTATAATAATTATCAGCAAAAATCCGATATCAAAATAGCCACGTAACATGATATAGCTCCGTAGTGCGAATGTAGCATAAAGACATAATTTTAAAACCAATCAAAGCAATCACGTAGTTGTTTATTTATTGACAGTTTTCCCTTCCAGTAAATAAGAAGAATAATCATTACTAGAGAGAGTCTAGATATGTAGTGAAGTGTAAAAGTATCATCCAAACGTGTACGCTGTTTTCAAGATCATTAATTTAACAATTATGTACGAGTACAGCACTACTGCTATCATTACCTATTAGCAAAAAAATGTCTCCACTTGGTTCCTGGATCAATAGGATGGAGCAACATACTGCTTTGAAATCTGCAACATTGCTTCTATGTATTTTAATTTGTCTTTTTTGTTACAGAATGTACTGCAAAGTATTGATAAATCTTTAAAATGCCTAGAAGAGGTAACGGTTCAAGGTGTTTTTGAAGGAAATCATGAAAGTATCAGTAAGCAGTATTAATTTGAATAATTTGCAATACATTTTTAAGTTTTATTTCAAATTAATCAACATAAGTAGTTAGTGAATCACTTTCAATGTGATTTTTAATTGATTGATCTTATTTTTTTATTGCGTGGTAAAGTGTGATATTGAAAAATCAGTTCATGTCAAAGATTATGTTCTAAATGCAACAATTCATCATCACAATATAGGTGTTCTTGTTTTTATTACGACTATGCGCCTATCTCAGTGGTCTAACTGTACTTCGTGCTAATGGCATAGTTCCTTCTGCCGAAGAGTACAGCCACACATGATGATTTGGTTAGCGAAAGTATTTTATATAATGGTACATCATATATATGAGATGATTGATTTGCTGCGATAAAATATAATTTCTTTTTAAACTTTTAAAATAGTATGCAAATCATCTAAACAGAAAAAAACATGTATATTGTGATAAATGAGGCTAAGTCCTGAATAATACAAAATGTTTCTTGTAAACTATCAGGTCTATTCTGCACGGTATATGAGGTGAGGTGAACAATTATTGTCAATTGTCAATTGTCATATTTGGATTGAAATATGCCTATATTTCAATCTAAATTAACTGATGCTAAAAATTTACTTCAACTGCGCCTGAATTTGGAACCCAATTCAATTATATGGTTAAATAATGCAACAGATGAGTAATTATCTGAATACGGTGAATTATTCTATCTGTGAATTATTCTTCTTTGGTTCTTATTACACTCCAGTGGGACTTTTCACCAGTTCTCAACTTATTGTTCTTTGAGCACTTCCACAAAACTGTCTAGACCGGACTGGGAATCGAACCAAGCCACCGCCAGTATGGTCGACTGAGCTAGGGGCGACCCTGAATCGGTTAATGAAAACTAAAACAAACAAACAAATAATGATACAAATATGGCAGGACACGGCATGATCGCCATCTTAAGGATATTTTTTTTTAACATCTAATAATCGCAATTAATACATTAAAATATTGTCTGACTAGTTATTTTATGTCTTCTTTAGCTCCCTAGGGTTGATATAGTTCAATGTATTCAATATTGACTATTTACAAAACGAATTTAAAAAAAACAACGTATTTACACAGTTCTTTGATACCCCGGGGCAAGATGAGCATCCGTGTGAGGGAACACGTGCACCTTTAGCAAAATTTATTCTCACATAATGTTTTTAAATTCAAAAAAAAATATTATGATATTCCTAAGTTTATCAAAATAAAATACCAGCACTAAGTTGAAACATTAATTTAAAGTAGTATCAAAAAAAATATAGTGGTTATAGCAAATAGAGAGTATTTTTTTTTTCGTTCGGCATATTTTATCAATTTTTCGGTAATTATTGAATATTTCTAAATTAGTTTTGGAACGTTGTATCTAAGGATCACTGTTTAAGGGTACGTATGCGCAGTTTTAAAAAAATGCGGAATTGTTTATGTAACATTTAAGGGTGCTAATCTTGCTCCAGGTCGATCTTGCCTCGTAATACCATAAACATTCAAAAGCAATTGAGTTTAGCTTATTAATTCAATCTTTATTTCTCTAGTTTCAGCAAATGAAAAAAAAAATTAAACAGTTCAACAGATATAAAATGAGTATGTTAACCATTGCAACAGCAATGCCAATGAAAATAATGAATAATATGCTAAATGTTTAGCTGTTGGAATAATTCGGCATTCAATCTTATCAATAAAATGTTTGACAATGTGGTTTCACTCAAACGTGTCCTCAGTTTGGTTAGAATAAACGCCAAAGTGCTGAAAGCCCGTTCAGTCGAAACTTGTGTGGCCGGTGTAGAGAGTACTACTGCCGCCAATGAATACATGTCTGGTTTTCCTTGCTTTTGACTGTACCAAAAGTCCAAGATTGACTGACCCCTTTCCAATTTTAGGCGAGGTAAACGGCTCAAATCCTCCAGTTCATCAAACAAGCATGTCGAGATGTTGGAATCATGTGAAACCTCATGTGAACGAAAGAAACTTTCCAAAATGTCGTCGTTTGAACTAAGTCCTTCTATGGGGTCCTCCATGGACACGTTTGTTAAACCGCCATGAGCAACACGCTGAATGCTCCGCCAAGTTTGTTTCAAGTGTTCCTGTAAATAGTATTGTGTATAAAATATAGCCCACATTTTTTTTTCTTTATCTGTCCAATTTTAATATCCATGCTTACCAGGGCACATTGACGTTGTTCTTCAGAAATCAGAGGAGTGTCCCGATAGTTAATGCGTTGATCAAGATAAATTGCTGCCAAAAATGCTTTGTTGTCTGTTAGAGCTGATTCTCGGTTTTTCATTTTCGTCAACAATTGCCTGGATAGTGGAGTATCAGTCTTCTCCAGGAGCAATTTGCAACGCAGCCACAGCAAATAAAAATCACCGAACGTGAGTTGTGATGACTGGAGAGCTAACGTCAGTTGTGACATGGGTTCAAAACCCACGACAAAATTGTCGATGAAGTTCCATGTTTCGTTGGGTATGGCACATTCCTTGTCATTTTTAGTTATCGAGCAAATGAATTCTTTTTGAGATTTCAAAGATAAAACCATATAGTACCATGAATTCCAACGTGTCTCGCAACTGAGTTGTGGAATTTCCTTGTTGTTCAACTTGAAGAGATTCTTGTAAGGCATTTTTCTCAATTTCTTGACGAATGCCTGAATGGAGTTCAGACACTTTTTTAGTTTTCCTTCTTTTATAGTGTCTGATACTGCTAGTTGTGCAGTGTGAGCAGCACAACGTACTCCACAAAATATTGGTGCTACTTTATTCATAACACTTACTTCGTGCTCAGACTCTTCGAAATCATCAGATTCGTTATCCTCATTTCCGTCCGAATTACCTGTGTCATCATCGCTGTCGTCATCTGAAGCATCATTAATTGAGTTGATTCTGTAAAGGGTATTTTTTAAATTAGCTAATAAATCTATGCAAATCATACTTACCCGTCCAAAGTGCTGTCCTCCTTGATCAAGTTAAAGACTTCCGACTCCTGTTGCCTAACTGCAAATCTCTTGTTGGTTGCCAGCATATTGGAACCGTTGTCCGTTGTGCAACTGAATATTTGTGACACGTTTATTTTGTATGCCGACAAAGTTTCAAGCACCGCTTTTTCAAGGTGCTCTGCTGTATGCCGATCTTTTAGCTCAACCATAGACAAAGTGCGAATTTTTATTGTGTTCTTCTCGATAAATTGAACATTTATACAAAGAACGTCACGGCACAATCGTGTGGCAATGTCAAGTTTCAGGCAAATCATTTTCCATTTCACTTCAGCCATGATTCGATTCTTCAGCTTTTCGGATACATTTCCCAGAATCGGTTTAATTGACCGAGAAGTAACGCGTTCTGTACCTTGGCCAAACTTTTCCTTCAAACCTTTCTCTACCGGATCCAAGATTCTGCGAAGCGCGGGACAATCGAGTACTTTCAATGGAACACCGTTGACCGTAACTAGTTCAACAAGTGATTTGGTATACACCTTGTTGTTGAGTTTCACCGAAATTTTCTTGTTACCGGTAATACCATAGAGGTAACTCTAAGACCACTGGGTCCCGAAGAAAATCATTATTATTTTTGGCTCACTCAGTACCAGAACAACGGTCCCAAGCAGTCCCAAGCTATTTCACTCACCCCTGCATGTTCTGCATGAATCCACACACCCCTGATGTTATCTGTCAAACTTTCATAGCGAATCAAAACAAACATAGTGTAGTAATAGAATTTCAACTAGAATAGGGTACGTTAATCGTTTGCTTGGGACCAATAGGCTACTAAAGTGGTGAGCCAAATTAAAATCGTTAGTTTCGTATTGATTGTTGGTAATACTGTCTATTGCCTCTTCTTCCACCACACTCAAGCCGTTTTCAAATTCGGTCAGCAATCCGTTTTCTCTGGCAATTTCCTTGTGCTGAGTCGTATAATGCCTTACGTATGTAAAATTGCGTAAGGATTTCACCAGTTTTCCGCAAATTTTACACGTTGCCACTTTTTTTTGTTCGTCGACATTGAACAAATCAATTTCTGGCTTGCGCTTCTTATGTCTGCTACCTTCCGCCATGACAACTTTACACTGATTGTCTTGCAGCTTGAAAACAATACCAGTAGGGGACAATGGTACTCAACGCATCCCCTGGGCAGAACGCACCAGCTCACTTCCATTAGTGTTTTTAATGGCTCTTTCGTTACTTTTTTGATGTCTTATCAAGCAGCACTTCCAGCATAGCATCTGAACTCGAAATGCTGCATGATAAATCCAAGAATTGTATTAAAAATGCCAAGAAAAACTCAAAACAAAATGAAAAAGTGCGTTCTACCCCGGGGGTGCGTTATGTACCATTCTCCCTTACCTACCCACAGGAAACACCTATAGCAAAAGCACACTCTCAAATAAAGCAAAAGAAAACGAGAGAGAGATTTTACTGTGTTGGAGCAGCAGCTCTCCAACACGAGCAAAATGAAATGTGCTGCACGATTTGAAATGCTCTTTCTCGTCTCTTTGGAAATGAAAGTGCTGTCTCCTAACAGTGCGTGTTTTACTCGCAGATATATGAGTAGCACCTGATCCCTGAGTCGCTGTCAATTTGTTTATTGATATAATGATAAACTTTTTACAAATTGATCAAAATAAAAACATAAAAAAAAATTATTTTATGTCAGATGGTGCTGCTTCACAGTATAAAAACCGAAAAAACTTTTCTAGCCTTTATAAATTTAAGTCAAAGTATGGTATTGACGCTGAATGGCATTTCTTCGCAACATCGCACGGAAAAGGTCCATGCGATGCTAGGAGGTACGATAAAACGCATGGCTACCAGAGCAAGTTTAGCCAAAGAACGCGAACACCCGATAAAGACTGCAAGAGAGTTGTTTAATTGGGCAAACAAACGAAAAGAAGAAGAACTTACAAAGTTGTCATTTTGTTATTCTACTACAGAAGAATACGAAAATATGTCTTTGCAGCTAAATAATGAATATAATAATGCAAAAACAATTCAAGGAACTCTAAAATTCCACTCATTTCTTCCTCTATCAGAAAATACAATAAAGGCAAAGCTTTATTCAAACTGTACTGACAATGATGCCAAAATATTCAATATTGTTAAGAAAGTTGTGTAAACAATAATTTTATAAAAATACAGGAATAAAAATAAACTGATGATATCCAACATATAATGTTATTTTTTATTGCGCACAATCACCATCCCTGAAAAATAAGCTTAATTCGCTCTTTTGAATCTTGCTAATTGAGGAGCTTACATTTGCAGTTCTCAAAAAGGTGTATCTCGAAATCGAGTTGTCTCATCGGTTTGATGTCTGTGGCGATGTTCGGCAATAGAGAGAAAATATGCACAGTATAAACACATCCAGTTTAAATGGATTAAACTGTTAGGCGATATGCAAGAGTTGAATGCACATTTTCAGCACAACGCACCAAAAATCACTTGAAGAAATCATTGTTCCTGATAGTGGGATTTTGTAACTTGTTTTTCAAAATACTTTTAAGGCAGAGAATTTCACTCGAATCTTTAAGCTGTCAGTGTCATTTTAACTCAAAATTTTCCAATCTTTCCGAAAAAAATACTTTTGAAACTGGAAAAACACGGAGTACATCCGAAAAGGGCCAAAACTTATTAAGTTATCAAAAAAAAAAAACAATATTAAATCAGTAATATCTTCTAAACGGTGCATCTTAGAAAAATGTTACCCAAGTACTTTTTGTTTGCAAATTTGATGTACTTTCATAAAATTAGGGTGACAAACTTTTTTGACTTTTCTTAATAGCTTTTTTGAAAATTGTATTTTTTTAAAAAACAATTTTTTTCATCGTAACCTATTTTTCTCCAGAACAACCTACTGTGCACTAGATAGCATTTTCAGTCAGCTATAACATAAGGATAATAAAAAAATTATTGACATGTCACTTTAAAGGGAAAATTTATATTTTAGTTCAAAACACAAATACCAAACTTTTTTTTACCGTGCATATTTTCTCCATATAACACCAACAATTGTCTAAAACTTCGCCCAAAACACCAAACCAATAGGACAAACCGTTTCCGAGATACAATTTTTTGAAGATATCATGTGCATTTTTCATAGGCCCTTCTCATAAGTAAGGCTAGATTCAAAATGACGAACCAAGTATGCAAAACGGCGTTTTTCTTCCCCAAAAACTTGTATGCAAGGTTTCATGCAAATCAAAAAAGATGAAAATTACTCGTTGCTTTAATGATATGGAACCGCTCAATAAAATAAAAACATCACACTCGATCAAACTCTTATGATGAACATTAAATGTACCCGAATTGGATGCGTTAATGGAAAATTACAACTAGATTTATCTTACTATCAGATTATCCGCAACGTATCAAATCCGGATGTATTGTGTGGGTGTGTTTGTGCCTTTAGAGATGAACCAGTCAAAGGCTCAAAGTCTCTTTCATAAAGGAACCTGATCCTTGTGTAAGGTAGGGTAGGAAAGGTAAGGTGGGTTATGAAGAAAGATGGATCATGATTATTAATTTATTTATTTGTTAGCATCAACAGGCTCAATGTACCACCAATGATGGTTTACTTTTTCAAAGCTAACCTATCTTGCCCAGTGGCTACAGTTGTTACTTAATATATAGATACACAATTCTTACTTTATTCTTTAGAATCATTTCAAAACTTAGACATGCTTTTGCTTACTATTACAGTCACACTTGAGATTCGATCGAATGTAGATCTTTAAGTGTCCATATTATTCGCTTCTTCGGGGAACCTCGAACCAAAAGCGCTTTTCAACATCGAAGAAATCAAACTCGAGCTGGAGGTCGTTGGATGTCAGAACATTTTCGTCATCAGGTTCAAAAATTGATTGTAACTTGGTGTCTTGTTTAGTTTAGAGATATTGACCCACCGAAGTTATTCTTGTTTTTCTTGAGTCTTTCAACTGTGGAACGGTTTCCAAGCAGTAGTCAACAGTCAGCGTTGCAAATCTTCCAGGTATCGTTCGTATAAAATCTGAGGAAGAAAAAATTCAGAATCAGATCCGATTACTTCAGGTTATTTTCAATTTACCAATGGTCACCAACGTTACTGACATCATATTCCCACTATTCGCATCCTACGTCCAACATGGAAAGGCAGCTGGAAATGATTGTTGACAACGTTTTTTCATTAGTATTCGGCGGCGACGGACACTAGGGATGATGCTCGATCAGAACCCATCGGATAATCATTTGTTTGATTTTCTGGTGCACCAAGTACGACGACGATTTTGATGCTCTTCTCTGATGTTCGTTTCCTATTCGGTGATACTCATGCGATACTAAATAAAATAAACACAGATTTCTCAGAGCTGAACACACTTTAATCTAGCAGCAATCACTTACCTTTCTTTTGCCGTCGGATCAAGTGTCCATAGAGAACAATCGTATCGTACCATCCAGAAAACATTATTTGCTATTCCAATATAACAATTTTGATTCCGCTCGTACCGATAGAAACGATAAAATATTTCATTTATATTATTTAAAAACACTGCAATATCCTCGGCAATATTACTACTAACAATCACAAATACCTCGTTCACAATAACTTAATGTAATAAAATATCACAACATGTCCGTCCAACATGATTTTAAAAGCAAAACATTCCCATTTTCTCCAAATCTTCTGCGCTCAATTGTTTTTCTCAACAAAATCTGAATAATAATTGTATTGACATCTACTTCCATCTTCTTGCGTATTCGAAAAAGTAGATGCAGCGAACGGTGCAGGGAGTGAAATCCGACAAAAGCGGACAAAAGCGATAAAAGTACACTGATCCAAAAAAGCAGTTTCATCTTGTTTGTCATCTGATTGTGATTTTAGATGTGTCGCCCCCCTCAGAGCGGCCTTCCTGGCGTTGGGAGCATTGGTACTCAATACTGAAAACAAGATCAACGAAAAAAAAAACAAGGAAAAAAAAAAGAAAACTGTTTATATTTAGCAACTGCAGCATACTTACTTACCCCAAGTCTTAAGATTTTCGGAAATCTTGCACTTTTTTCCTGAAATTCACTATTAAAAACAATATCACGTCGAACGCGGAAAAGAGCTGAATCAAACGAGAACAGTTTTGTGTTATTGTTTACAGTTTTGTCCGGGAACGAGGGAATGGTTGGTATTTATTTTTGCATTCATGGTCCGGGAAACAGACACAACAAATAAATGCTATTTCAAATTAACTATTGTTGGCTTAATAAAATAATATTGTTAATATATTGAAGAGTGGCTTATTAAAAACAAAACCTTATTTTGAATTTATATGAATAAGTATTATTAAAACAATAAAATACAATATAATTTCAACCGGATTTGTTTGATTAACACAGAAAAAAAGTTGTTGAATATTACATCAAAACTGCTGCAACCAGGTCAGTCCATCGGTTGTGTACGATGTACATCGATTTTGCGAACAAAATTACATCCATTGATGTAATATTGTATCTGCTTTTTGCTACACGCAGAAAAAAATATTTTAAACGTAATAATATTTGACGTAAAATCCGAGGTAAAATCAATAAGAATTTCATTTTGTTTTGGCTGCAAAAAGAAATCATTATTGATTCAACAATCCAGTATTTTTGTTCCTCAAAACCCATGGATTGTTAAATCAAACAGAAAATCTTTTCGAATTTACAAGCGCTTTCATGGTTTTGACCTCGGTTTTGACGTAAGCTGTCAAATTTGGCAGCTTGGTCAACAACAAAAATATGTTTGTTTTTAAAAGAGATTTCTTGTTGATTCAATCATATTTATTATATGAAGTCTGACAATTCACGCAGTAGAAATAAAAATATGTTTATTGATTCAAAAATCCGGAGAGATTTGAGATTTGGGCGTAATTGCTTTTGAAAAAAAAACACCACAATCACTGATTTCTCTTGAATAAAAGCTCAATCTCACAAACAAACTATACCGAACGATAGAGGAATCCCTCTACCTCATAGTGTTATTACTTTTCGAGATTGAGCTTTTATTCGCGAGAAATCGGTGATTGACGTATTTGTTTACAAATGCAATTACGCCCAAATCAAAAATCACTCCGGAAATAATATGGCCGATTTTTTTTTATGTTTTGTTTTCTTTTTCACTGATCATCCTTCGGTAGGGAAGTAAAGCCGTTGGTCCCCGGTCAATTAGTTGATGGGTCGATATGTAGGGTCCAGGTGTGGGAGCTGCCTTCCTGGCGTCAGGAGCATTGGTACTCAGTACGGAAAACAAGATCGACGGAAAAAAATCAAGGAAAAAACAGAAAATTGATTATATTTAGCAACTGCAGCTCGAACTGCAGCATACTTACTTACCTCAAGTCTCAAGATTTTCGGAAATTTTGCACTTATTTCCCAAAATTTACAAGTTTTGTTATTGTTTACATTTTTGTCCGGGTGAAAACGAGGGAATGGTTGGTAGTTATTTTTGCATTCATGGCCCAGGGAATGGACACAGCAAATAAATGCCAAAATAAAATGAACTATTGTTGGCTTAATAATAGAATATTGTTATTTTTACAATAATTGCAGTTGAAAAATGGCTTATTGAAACAAGAAGAATCCTGTTTTGAATTTATATGAATAAGTATTATTGAAACAACAAAATGCAATATAATTTCAACCGGAATTGTTTGTTTAAATACAACTAAAGTTTTGTTTGGTTCAATGCAAACAATTTTCTGTCCGTGTATTACATCATTATTTCATACATTGATCGATATTACATTTTTATTTGCTGTGAAATAAAAATAAAGATTTTGTTTTGTTCAATGCAAACAATTTTCTGTCCGTGTAAAATGAGGGGTTATTGGTTTTTCCTATGTTTCGAGGGGTGAATCGATTAGCTTGAGACCGAAGAGAGTACACACCAAAATTAAGATTCAAGTTCCAGCAAACTGAATTGCTGAACTCGTTCCAGCAAAATCACATTTAACCGACCATCCAGCATTCTGAAATGTTTACTGGATATGTTATGGAAATGCTTACACCTTCATTATCATTTACCTTGGCTTTTATAAATGAGTTTGTTACACCCTTCACTATATGTATCTTGACATGAATAAAACTCAGTCATTGTTAACCCGTCCATCTGACTACATTACTACTGCGTAACATGGTGTCAGAATAAAAAGCTACTACGCAATTAGCAAATCGGTCGGGAAAATAAGTCGAAAAAAAAAATACATTTCGGTCGCCGCGAAGATAGTATTTTCGCGAAACGCAGCGTGTTTTTGGTGGAGGAAGGTTTCTATCCACACAGCAACAGTTTTAAACACAGCAACTAGCACAGCAAGCAGCGAACATGAGCTTGCCTCCAAATCCGGATCCAGCGCCGGTACCGGCGGTGATTGCGGCAGCACCCGCAATGAACAGCAACATCCCGATCCCGGAACAACTGAAGCTTACAGGGAACATGAAGGAGAACGTGGATAATTTCAAGGATTCGTTCGAAATTTACCTCATCGCGTCTGGGCTCGAGTTGCAAGAGGAACGAGTCAAAATCGCAACTTTCAAGGCAGCGCTCGGGTTGGAGGCCAGAAAAATTTTCAATTTGTGGCCACTGCAACCGGAGGAGCAAAACACAGTAGCAGCCTGTCTGGTATCTTTGTCCCAGTACATGGTTCCACAGAGGGACGTGAAATTGGCACGGTATGAGTTCTACCAGTGTCAGCAGCAGTCTTACAGCGACACCGGCGAAGAAGAAAGTATGTCGCACTTCATAAACCGAGCACGGGAGCTCGTCAAAGACTGCAATTTCGGCGCATTGGAGCACGAAATGTTGCGTGACAAAATCATCACCGGAATCCTCGACGTGAACCTCAAGAAGCGGTTTATTGGAGAACAAAACCTTACGTCTGCGATGGTTATCAACCAGTGTCGAACAGAGGAGGCCACGCCGCTGTGTGCAGGAAGAAGCAGGAGGATCAAAGTGAGCAGCGATCAAGCACAAAGTCGTCGGGTCGCAGAGCAAAGCAGGTACACATTGTCAGCGAGAACCAAAGCGAACAAGAAGACAGAAGCGACGAAGAGTCAGTAACCACCGTGCAGTATCTCTACACTATCAAGCACAGTCAAGATCCGATGTTGAAGAGTAGCATTACTTTCTTCAATTTGGAAAAACAACCGGTGGCAGTCAGCTGCATCTTGGACTCCGCTGCATCATGTAACGTCATCGGGAAGAGGAACGCCATGCAAATTCTTGGAACGAGTCAGCTGCAGCTGGACAATCATCGAGCAGTTCTTAAGGCCTTTGGTGGAAGCTCATTGAACTCGCTGGGTCGAACAGTAATCGCCTGCACTCACGGTGGCGGGCAATACAAGTTAGTGTTCCACGTCGTCGATTTTGAACAACCTCCACTGCTATCCAAGAACACGTGTATGCAGCTTAAGTTGATTCAAGTTTGCTATACCGTCTGCAAGCAACAAGCATCGAATGCAGCTAGGCAGATTTTGAATGAGCACCCGGAAGTATTCGAAGGCCTCGGAAGATTGGAAGGAGATGTGCACTTGGAGATTGATAGCAGCATCAAGCCAGTGATTCAACAGCCGAGGAGAATTGCGGTAACTCTACGGGAGGAGCTTCGGCAAGCATTATCGCAAATGGAACAGCAAGGTATCATCGCAGAGCAGAAAGAACATACAGACTGGGTCAGCAACCTGGTCCTAGTAAAGCGGAATAACAAACTCCGGGTATGTATCGATCCAATCATCCTCAATAAAGCTTTGAAGCGTCCCCATTATCAAATGCCTACAATGGACGAGTTGTTGCCAGAGTTGGCAAAGGCAAAGGTGTTCACAACCGTGGACGCAAAGAGTGGTTTCTGGCAAATTTGCTTGGACGAGGAGAGCTCCAGATTAACCACTTTTTGGACGCCTTTTGGACGGTACAGATGGTTGCGTATGCCTTTCGGGATATCGCCTGCACCCGAAATATTCCAGAAAAAACTTCACGAAACGATTCACGGTCTTCGCAACGTTCGAGCTCTCGCAGATGATGTACTAATCTACGGCTGTGGCGAAACTGAACAGAAAGCAATGCGTGACCACAATGCAAATTTGAAAGCGTTTCTTCAGCGAATGCACGAGCGGGGAGTGAAGTTGAATAGCGAAAAGGTCAAGCTGTGTCAAGAAAACGTAAAATTTTTCGGACACATTCTCACTTCAGAGGGAGTGAAAGCAGATCCAGATAAAATTAACAGTATTTTGAAGATGGATCCGCCGAAAGACGTTCCATCCCTACTTCGTTTCCTTGGGATGATAACATATTTGACCAACTATTTACCCAGTTTGGCTTCCGTAGCAGAACCTCTACGTCGTCTAACCAACAAGGATGAACCATGGGCTTGGAATCAGGAACAAGAGGAATCCCATCAGCAGCTGAAGCGCATGGTTACGTCAGCGCCTGTTCTACGGTACTTCGATATTCAGAAAGACGTTGTTATCCAGTGTGACAGCAGTAGCGTTGGACTCGGCGCTGTACTGCTGCAAGAAGGGCATCCCGTGGTGTATGCTTCGAAGACTCTGAGTTCAACAGAGCGAAAGTATGCACAAATAGAGAAGGAGACGCTTGCAATCCTCTTTGCTTGTCGAAAATTTGAAATGTATATTATCGGGAAGCCAGTGACAGTTCAAACCGATCATCAGCCACTGATCAGGATTTTTCAGAAACCTTTGGTTGAAGCTCCCCTGAGAATCCAACGGATGCTTCTAGCACTTCAGCGGTACAACACTACTCTCCGGTTTACGCCTGGCAAGGAGGTCATCATAGCCGATATGCTTTCTCGAGCAGCAATCGCCAACGGCGATGATACAAGCAAGGAAATCTACGACGTTTACGCTTTGGAGTATATACCGATCTCCGACGATAGAATTCAGCAGATCAAAGTGGAATCGAAGCAGGATCCAGAGATACAAACTATCATCCAGTTTGTGATCGACGGTTGGCCGAGCAGGTCAGAGGTACCGGAGTCACTCCAGGTGTATTGGCCGTTCCGAGAAGAATTCAGCACACATAACGGATTAGTGTTCCGAAACGATCGAATCCTAGTTCCGAGAAGCCTCCAGAAAGAAATTCTGGAACGCTTGCATCAGTCACACTCTGGAATAGAGACTACTACCAAGCTAGCTCGAGACACCGTGTTCTGGCCTGGTATCAACGACCAAATTCGTCAAAAGGTACAACAGTGTGACATTTGTACCAAGTTCTCGCCCAACCAACAGCCACAACCAATGCAAAGCCACCAGATACCAAGTTATCCATTCCAGAAGTTGAGTATGGACATATGTGAAATTGAACTAGGAGGAAGGAAAACCGTATATCTCATCACAGTTGACCATTTCTCCGACTATTTCGACATCGATGAGCTAACGTCGTTGAGCTCTGCAATGATCATCAAGGCATGCAAGAAGAACTTCGCTAGATTTGGAAGACCACAGATTGTTTCAACGGATAATGGGGTGCAGTTTGTCAGCGAGGAGTTTCAGCGGTTTGCATTGGATTGGGGATTTAAGCACACTGTGTCTGCACCGTATCACCAGCAAGCTAACGGCAAAGCTGAGTCCGCCGTGAAAATAGCAAAGCTGTTACTCAAAAAAGCGTACGAGTCAAAGAAGGATTTTTGGGACCTGCTGTTACAATGGCGAAACACTCCTAACAAGTGTGACAGCTCTCCTGTCCAACGTTTGCTGAACAGAAGAACGCGATTTGGTGTACCCATGTAAGAGAAGAAGTATCTACCCAAAATCGAAGAAGGTGTAGAGGAGAAGATAAAGAGAAACCGGCAGGAAGCGAAGCTGTATTATGACCGCAAAGCAAGCAGACTTCCACCGCTGGAAATTGGACAGCCAGTATTTGTGAAGCTGAGACCAGATGACAAGGAGTGGAAGAACGCAACAGTGATTGAACCTGTAACCGACCGCTCATCGATAGTTGCTGTTGGTGACAGGGAATATCGTCGTGACAACACGTTGATTAAACCAGCGCAACCAAACGCGATGGTTGAAAGATCACCGCATCGTATCAAAGAAGAATCAACTCAGAATCGGTACCTATCACCAACAACTTCACCAATCGTTGAGGGACTCACGCGACCACGGCGTGCCATCCAGGCTCCGAAGAGATTTGAAGATTTTAAGATGTTCTAAGTTGCTTGAAGAAGAAGAAAAGGGAGATGTTATGGAAATGCTTACACCTTCATTATCATTTACCTTGGCTTTTATAAATGAGTTTGTTACACCCTTCACTATATGTATCTTGACATGAATAAAACTCAGTCATTGTTAACCCGTCCATCTGACTACATTACTACTGCGTAACATGATACTCAGTAAATTGTATTCCATCTGTCAAATGAAATGCCACTTCTAAAAAAAATGATTTCACTCGTCGTATGGTTGATTACCATCTAAAATATTCGCTACAAATTTGCTCCATTCTAGCAAAATTTGCTCATGAAAATGATGTTTAGTGTACCACCAACAAGTAAGTGCAACATTTTTCAAGTTTATTTGTAAAAAATCATGCTGAATTTAAGAAAAAATATCGTTTTTCCCTATGTTTGCAGCTCGAATCAAAACCGCAAGATGACAGGATCAGAGACACATTTGTCTAATTTACTATAGAAATTAACCAAAAAATGGGTGTACCATGTACCAGCATGATACGATGATACCATGTATGATTAGTGAATAAAAAAAAAAGATAAGGCTGTGTTCCAATTGAATAATTTTCACTTAAACTTGACAGATGAGAAATTATTTCCCCTCCGTTGAATCATTCAAGTGTCAAAAATAAGTTTTTCTTGGGCCAATTGATCTTTTGCTTGGCTGGCTTTATCGGAAGATTAGCTTTGGTTTGCTGTTTGATACCGTGCCGCTTGTCAGTGTCCCCGTGTCCGTTCCTCGTATCGACCGAAAGTATCGTCCGGCAGTTCGTATCCAGATTAGTCGATAGTTTCGTCCCCATGGAAAGGGAAGAGTTCTGTGCTGGTCTGGTCTCCATCCAGTATCCGGTAAGTTCCGGAATTGAACACGATGGAGGAACAGGTAATTATTGATAGATCTTTTTTTCAGGCTAAGCCGTTCTGAGTGGCCGTGTCCGGGAGTTTATATCCGGATGAATCGACTGTTTCGCTAGTGTTTGCATGCGCCATCATGTTTTCGGATGCTGAGTTACTGATCATTGTCCTGCTAGTTATTTATTTTTACATCTATAATGCCTTGTTCAAACGCTGTCCAGACTGGAGAGTTATAACATGTTATAACGGTTGTCAAATAATTGCAACACAGAAACCACCATCAAGATAGCGCTATAACATGTTATAACTCTGTAGTCTGAACGTACTATAAGCTACGTGAAGATGATTTCGAATTTTTAAAAATTTCGTTGTTTTCGTCAAATGCGGTAATTATTTTTTTCACTCTGTGATTTTTCACTGTTAAGTTTGATTTTTAATTAGTTTTGTTGTTGATTTTTAGGAACCCGGCAGACGTAAATATGCTACAAATGTCCCTTCAGCCTTGATGATGAATATTCTACAACAAGATCCCAAGACCATCAAGAAGCATCTTCGCGTTTCTGTTGAAGTGTTCCGGAAAATCATCAGCTTGATGCCACACAAGCGTTCTGGGTGGGAAGTAGAAATTGAGTTGTCCGTGTTTTTGTTTTGGCTGGCCGCTGTCGCAGTCAAGCGGATCTGCTCAAAAATGTTGGAATTTTGCATCGATGTTCTGATGATGCAGGTAATAAAGTACCCAACTGAGCTCGAATTGCGTGAAATAGGGTCACGTTTTTGTAACCGACCTAACACTCGCATTTTTGAACGAGCGGCTGGTGCGATTGATGGGTCACATGTACGGATAAAGTGTCCTCCTACTCTGCATGACCAGTACATCAACCGGAAGCTTAATTACTCCATTCAATGCCAGGCGGTGTGCGACAGCAACTTCAAATTTGTTGACATTTGTGTGGGATTTCCAGGATCGGTTCACGATACAAGGGTAATGTATAATAGTCCTTTGTACTATCGGCGTTTGTACCCTCCGGTTGGATACTATCTGCTCGGGGATAGCGGGTATCCGTGTAGTATATATCCGATAGCTATCGTAACTCCCTTTAAGGAGACCGAGCGTCGACGTCTAACACCGATGGAGAAGAAATTCAACAATTTTCACAGCAAGGCCAGGACTGTTGTGGAGTGTGCTTTCGGGCAGTTGAAAACGAGATGGAGGAGTATCTTTAATAAAGATTTGGAGCTTCGAATCGATAATTCGGTTAAGGTCATTGTGGCTTGTTGCGTACTCCACAATATATGTGTTGACGAAAAGGACGTAATGGAAGCAGAACCTATTATTGACGAGACGGAGCAAGTTGCCAATAGAACAGAACGGAACGAGTGTGGTGAACCACCTGGAAGAGACACTGGAGAAGGAATCGCATTCCGTCAGACTCTTTTGCAACATATGCTGAATCAAATTAGCTGAATGCATTGCACACATTACCGACTCCAAATAACTTCAGAATTACAATAAAATAACTATAAAATGCAGTTCTTTATTTTCTTGACAAAATAGCTTAGCTACAGTGATCAATTTTCTTCATTCGTTTCCTCCTTTGTTAATAACTCAGCTGGATCCTGGTGCATTCCCTTTGATTTTGCTAGCCAATACAAACTTTTACTACACTGTCTTGAAATATATATTAAGCGTTAATAAATCATACGGGCTTGTTTGATTCTGCTAATCTACCTTCTCTATGAACTAGTATTATAGTAGCGTGAACTAATATTCCGATTTTTTCTACTACAGTGACATTAAAGGTTGTATTGGCTAGCACTCAGAATCATAAAGGCCTTCCTGCAAATGATCGATTCGCTTATTCGAATTTCTCTTTTGTTAACAACTTGGCTAGATTACCATTCCTCGGTGTATTACTTTTTACGGTGCTGTTGCTTTTGCTACTAATACAATTTTTACAGCTACATTGATAGCATTTCGGTAAATTATTTCACTTCGCTGTACTGCCCAGAATCGCATGTTAGTCGATATGGATATTCGTCAATTTTGAGATATCAACGCTATACACTATCAATTGGCATCTAGTTTTATATTATGTGATAAAACTACAGACTTTGATCGTGAAAAATGTGAAAACAACATTAGGTCGTATGAATAAAAGCGTTTACTTTACTTTTCCCGTAAGAAAAGCACGGGAAAGTAAAGTAAACTCTTTTTATTCATACGGCCCATTAAGCCAGTTTTTCCCACCAAGCAAAGTAATCGCATATCAGTCCCAATCTGAAATTCCATCGTCGGAAAGTCAAGTTACAATTCTGCTTTTTGAATTACCATATTTTCGCTGAATAGTAAAACATGCAAACCTCATTGCAACTGATTATAACTCGAAAACAATATCAATAAATTTGCTATTGTTTTTCAAATATTAACATGAAAATTGCACTTCATAACTTTAACTGTCATTTTCTCAACACCTACTTTTTTCATATGGGACTGATTTGCGATTCTAGTCAGTGTGGTAATTTAAAGAGAATCGATCATTGCAGTTAAGCCGAGGGGCACGCACTAGTCTTTCAATACTACGCAGTCTGCTGATCAAATATTTAAAATCTTGTCATTACTGCATTCATTACTTTAAATACACTTTAAATTTAATTAAATACTTTAATTACTGACAAAATTTGATATTTCAATTATTTTCAATACACTTAAATTACGTTTTATTATTTTAATTATCGTTAATTATGTGTTGATTATTTTCAATACCGCTAAAAGTATTTAAATTCAAATTATTACTGCCTTCAAAGTATTAAAATTACAACGATGTATTTTAAATATCACACACACATACCTGGAAGGGCGCGCCCCTCGAGTTAAGCCCTTATGAGTTAAGTTAAACTCTGCAGTTAAGCCCGCTCTCTTGTTGGTACCATGCTTATAAAACCCGAGATAAAACCACATATCATCATATTGTTGACTGTCATGTACCTTGGCGATATTACCTCGTCGACCGTTGCTATCCTTCCCCCCGTAAGATATTTGACAGTGACGGCGACAAAGCGAGCAGAAAGAAGAGTAGGTAGAAGAGTACAAATTTTTCATTCCACATGTAACCTTACACTAATAAAGACGCTATTAGTCAAGCCGCGTGTTGTTCACCTTTTTAATCAGTGCGCGTATTCCGAAGTTTCCCTAGCCGGTCGTCCACAGTTCGCCCGTCGGAATTCCCTGCATAACCTGTCCGCTCGAACCGGGTTCTGTCCCAACAGGTTATGGGCCCAGAGGATGGTTGAAAGGAAGTGAACTTTTATTGTTGGATATTGCGTTCCAGTTCGGATTGGTGGCGTCCATTTTGCTTCTTGGCTGTTGGCTGCTCATGGACAAGGTATCTTGTGTGTGCTAGTGCGAATTGTTATTCGGCGCGAGTGTTGGTAGCAGCGACACTGTCGTGTGGGTTATTTGGCTGTGTTCGTTTCATCTCGGCGCGTGTGACTGACTGGTTCGTTTTCGTTGCGAGAGCTTTTGTTTGCTGCTCGATCGATTGCACCAACACCTTAGTCGGTGGAAAATACTTTCAGTGCGGGTGGAAGTTGTCGTGCGCGAGTGAATAGGAGCAAAAATGTCTGAGAACAAGTTTCTGTTCGCACGTCTGTGTAATCAAAATTACCAGACATGGAAACAACGAATGGAGATGCTGCTGAAACGGGAAGATCTCTGGTCTGTAGTGGACGACCCAAAACCAGAGCCAGTGACTCCAGCATGGAAAAGATCAGACCAAAAGTGCCACGCGACGATTGTGCTCTATCTAGAGGACAGCCAGTTAAGTTTGGTTAAGGATGCGGAATCGGCGAAAGACGTGTGGGGGAAATTAAAAACCTACCACGAAAAGGCTACGATGACGTCGCGAGTTTCATTTCTGAAGAAAATCTGTAGCCTGAACTTGTGCGAAAGTGGCGATGTTGAAAAGCATCTAAGTGAATTGGAAGAACTGTTCGACCGACTCGCGTGTGCCGGACAAGCTCTGGAAGACCCGTTGAAAATCGCGATGATGCTCAGAAGTCTCCCGGACTCGTACAGTAGCCTGGTGACGGCTCTCGAAAGCCGACCGGAGGCTGACTTAACAATGCCGTTTGTTAAGCAAAAGTTGTTGGATGAGTACCAACGAAGATCGGAAAGAAGTGCAGATTCGGGAGAAAAAGTGATGAAAACGCAATTCAAGGGACAAAAGAAGAAAGTGTGTTACCACTGCCAGACACCTGGACATTTCCGGAAGGATTGCCGATTGTTGCAACAGCAGCAGTCGAAGAAGAGCGAAGAAGTTCTGAAAAGTGGCAAGCAGCAAAAGAAGAAAAGTGATGCAAAGCAGGTCGCAGAGAGTGATACTCAGTTGTGTTTCACGGCAGCAAGCGTCCGGCATCGAAGTTGCTGGTATATCGACAGCGGCTGCTCAAGCCACATGTCGAATGACCGTTCGTTCTTTGTGAAACTGGATACAGACGTGAGAGTGGATGTGGTTCTGGCCGACAGTTCCACGACAAAATCCGATGGAATCGGTGAAGGATTTGTTAACTGTGTGAGTGGTGATGGACAAGTGAAGAAGATCCTCTTCAAAGACGTAATGTACATTCCAAAGCTGGACAGTGCTTTATTGTCGGTACGGAAGCTGACTCAAAAGGGTTTCCAAGTGAACTTTTCTGGACCCTGCTGTGACATAGTGAGTGCGAGTGGTGAAAAAGTGGCTCTAGGTGAGTTGTACGGGAATCTGTTCGTTTTGAAGACGGTGGAATACGTGAAGCTTAGTAAGGAGATTCGACACCTGCCGAACTGCCAACATACATGGCATCGGCGGTTTGGTCACCGTGATCCGGTGGCCGTTGAGCGGATTAAAAAGGAGGAACTCGGCATTGGATTGCAGTTGCAGGACTGCGGTTTGAGACAAGTATGTGAACACTGTCTCGCAGGTAAATCCTCTCGTATTCAATTTCCGCAAGCCTCGCAGAACAGAGCCACCAGCATTCTCGAGCTGATCCATACGGACGTTTGTGGACCCATGTCCACAGTGACGCCCGGCGGTGTCCGATATTTAATGACTTTGATCGATGACTACAGTCGAAACACGGTCGTATGCTTGCTTCGACACAAGTCTGACGCTGCTGGATACATCAAGCGGTTTGTAGCCCAAGCGAAGACAAAATTTGGTAAGACACCTTACGTTATCCGTTCTGATGGGGGAGGGGAGTATGTCAACTCGGAGCTCAAGACATTCTACGATCAAGAAGGTATCAAATCTCAATTAACAGTGGCATACTCCCCACAACAGAATGGCGTCGCCGAACGGAAGAACCGTTCGCTCCAGGAGATGGCGACGTGCATGCTCGCTGATGCAGGACTTGCTAAACGATTTTGGGGTGAGGCAGTAGTAACTGCTGCTTACCTTCAGAATAGGCTTCCCTCTCGTTCGATTGACAAAACGCCTTTTGAAAAGTGGTTTGGTAACAAACCCACTCTAAGCCATTTGCGGGTGTTTGGGAGCACTGCCTATGTGCATATCCCAGATTTAAAGAGGGTAAAATTGGATACCAAGGCTGAGAAACTCGTATTCGTGGGCTACTGTGAAGATCGCAAAGCATACCGTTTCCTCAATCCAGCGAAGAATACAGTAGTAATCAGTCGTGACGCTCGGTTCATTGAGTTAGGCAATGGCTCGCTCATGGAGGCATCTGACGATGATCCAGTCGTTGAAAGTATTGGTGATGATTCCTGGTTCAAATCACAAGACGAAGAAGCTGCAGCTCAGGAGGAGAACAGCAGAGAAGTACCATTGGATGACGTGATTGATTCCGGTGATGAGTACTACGGATTTGAGGAAGCAGAAGCGGTAGCTGAGGAAGCGGATGTCGAGCAAGACGAGGCATCGGAGCAAGGCAGTTCACGGGAGCAAAGGAGTACCAGAGGTATCCTACCTGCAAGATTGCGAGATTACGTTGTGAACATTGCGAAAGTGATCGAAGAGGAGCCGATTAGCTACGAGGAAGCCGTTCGTCGACCAGAGCAAGATTTGTGGAAAGCAGCTATGAGAGAGGAGTATGATTCGCTTATGGACAATAGTACCTGGAGTCTCGTGGAGTTACCCAACGGCCGTAAGCCCATCGGTTGTAAATGGGTGTATAGGCGAAAGGAGGACGTTTCGGGAAAGGTTTCGAAGTTCTAAGCGCGGCTGGTTGCACAGGGCTTCTCCCAGCAGCCAGGAGTAGATTATGACGCTGTGTTCGCACCAGTTGCTACCCAGACAACTCTCAGGGTTTTGCTAACAGTTGCTGGCTATAAACGTATGACTGTACGGCACCTGGACGTAAAGAGCGCCTACCTGCACGGACAACTACGAGAGGAGCTGTACATGCAGCAGCCGAAGGGGTTCACAGTTCGTGGAAAGGAGCACCTCGTCTGCAGGCTTCAACGTAGTCTGTACGGCTTGAAGCAGGGGGCAAAAGCATGGAACGACACCATTTGTGCAATACTCGGTGAATTGGGTTTCAAGCAAGGCAGAGCGGATCCGTGTTTGTTTAGCAAGAAGTTGGAGAATGGTGAGCTGGTCTACATCCTGATCTATGTGGACGACATGATCGTCGCGAGTGTCTCCGAAGCGGAAGTCGACAACGTTGAGGAACAGCTGAAGAACAGGATTAGCTTGTCGTCTCTCAAGGAAGTTTCTCATTTCCTTGGGATTCGCGTTACGAAAGGCGAAGATGTTTTCTGCGCTTTGGATCAGCATAATTATGTTGCGAAGTTGGCAAGCCGGTACAAGTTGGATAATGCGAAGGGATCGAAAGTGCCGTTAGACGTAGGATACTACCGAAGTCATGAAGGTAGTAAGTTGCTTCCAGATAACAGTGAATAGTGGGAGCCTTACTCTACACGCAGAAAAAAATATTTTAAAACTAATAATATTTGACGTAAAATTAATAAGAATTTCATTTTGTTTTGGCTGCAAAAAGAAATTATTATTGTTTCAACAATCCAGTATTTTTGTTTCTAAAAACCCATGGATTGTTAAATCAAAAAGAAAATCTTTTAGAATTTACAAGAGCTTTCATGGTTTTGACGTAAGCTGTCAAATTTGGCAGCTGGGTCAACAACAAAAATATGTTTGTTTTTAAAAGAGATTTCTTGTTGATTCAATCATATTTATTTTATAAAGTCTGACAATTCACGCAGTAAAAATAAAAATGTGTTTATTAATGTAAAAATAATATGGCATTTTTTTTTATGTTTCGTTTTCATTTTGAAACAAAATTGCAGAAATTGTAATTGAATTTCTGAGGCATAAAATAAAAGCCCCCGGTTCATGAGTTGATGGGTCGATATGTAGGGTCCAGATGTGGGAGCTGCCTTCCTGGCGTCGGGAGCATTGGTACTCAGTACGGAAAACAAGATCGACGGAAAAAAATAAAGGAAAAAAACAGAAAAAATGATTATATTTATCAACTGCAGCTCGAATTGCAGCATACTTACACAACTCAAGTCTCAAGATTTTCGAAAATCTTGCACTTATTTCCCAAAATTTACAATTAAAAACAATACTTACGTGGAACGCGTAAGTATTGTTATTGTTTACATTTTTGTCCGGGTGAAAACGAGGGAATGGTTGGTAGTTAGTTTTGCTTTCATGGCCCAGAGAATGGACACAGCAAATAAATGCTAAATTAAAATTAACTATTGTTGGCTTAATAATAGAATATTGTTATTTTTACAATAGTTGCATTTGAAAAGTGGCTGATTAAAACAAAAAGAATCATATTTTGAATTTATATGAATAAGTATTATTGAAACAACAAAAAGAAATATAATTTCAACTGGAATTGTTTGCTTAAATACAATTAAAGATTTTTTTTGGTTCAATGCAAACAATTTTCTGTCCGTGTACGTGGCGGTCAATACGCGACCGGACGTGGCAGCGTCCGTATCGATCTTAAGCAGAAAGATAAGCCAGCCAACGGAGACTGATTGGACGGAGCTAAAAAGAGTCGTCCGTTACCTACTGTGGACCAGTGAATACAAGTTAAAGCTTTCAGCGAATAGACAACAGCAGATGGAGTTGATTGGTTATAGCGACGTGGATTGGAGCGGTGATCCAACTGATCGAAAGTCGAACACCCGGTACGTATTTCTGTTGAACCGTGCAACAGTCTGCTGGGCAGTATCCCTATCAAGCATGGAAGCCAAATATATAGCTCTGTCCGAGGCATGTAAGGAACTTGTCTGGTTGCGGAGCTTGTTGGAGGAAATGGGTATTAAGCAGGAGGGGCCAACTACGGTTCACGAAGACAACACTAGTTGTATTGAGTTTGTTGAAGTGGATCGTCAATCCAGGCGATCCAAACCCATAGACACGCGGATGTTCTATGCCAGGGACCTATGCGAGAAAGGTGTTGTTTCGGTGCAGTATTTTTCTTCGGATTCCATGATGGCGGATGTGTTGACTAAGCCCCTTGGCGCAGTGAAGCAAAGACGATTTGCGGAGATGCTGGGCTTGGTCGACAGTGTTCAATAAGAAGCAGATCAACATTGGAAATATCGAGGAGGAGTGTTGACTGTCATGTACCTTGGCGATATTACCTCGTCGACCGTTGCTATCCTTCCCCCCGTAAGATATTTGACAGTGACGGCGACAAAGCGAGCAGAAAGAAGAGTAGGTAGAAAAGTACAAATTTTTCATTCCACATGTAACCTTACACTAATAAAGACGCTATTAGTCAAGCCGCGTGTTGTTCACCTTTTTAATCAGTGCGCGTATTCCGAAGTTTCCCTAGCCGGTCGTCCACAGTTCGCCCGTCGGAATTCCCTGCATAACCTGTCCGCTCGAACCGGGTTCTGTCCCAACACATATTAAGTAAATTAACATTATTTTGGATGCACTATCTACCAGATCTTTTGTAATATATAGTTATTTTAATTTCAAAAAATATTTAGGCTATTGGATAGGATAAAATGCATTTATTAATATTTTACAAATATAAAATATAATTTACGTTTAAAATTCCATTTCAGATTCTGAAGAACCAGAACTGAAGTTCGGAACATTGATGTTTTGAGATTGCGCAATGCATTTTAGCATGGTTAAAAACTTTTTCCCTTCTTTCGTCTTCCTTTTCGATTCTTGAACAAAATGCTCGAACATATCTTGTTGAGTAAATCGTTTTCGCCGCCTGTTTCCTCCTCCAGCATGTTCTGCAAAAGTTTTAGGGGGGCTTGAAGGCTTCCGGGCTGGATAATATTGGCGCTGACTCAGCGCTTGAAATATAAGTATCTTTATCTTCAGCTTCATTGGGTATATTGTGAGAATTTTGCACCACAATCCCGCAACCACAACCAACGGTGGGTTAATGATATGTTGCGTTGCCATAAAATCATGAAGTTGGTTGAAGTGTTCCCAATCGTCTGGGGTTTGTTTCCCGTTCTCCGTAGCTCCGCCAGTGGGAGGTGTAACTAGTACCTGAAAAAGGAAATCGTTAAAATTATGATTATATTCAAAGCGTTCAACACTTACTTTGTATTTTGTTGTCAAGTTGGCCCACTTGATTTTAATCTGCTGAATGGAGAATTCACCCAGTCCTGCTTTTTCTTTAATTGTACTGTAAATAAAATTAAAAGAAGAATTAGAGTCCACACTTTGGCTATAAGGTTCAATTTACTTTCATGCATTTTCGAAAAATTCAAAATCATTTTTTTTCGACGCATTATTTCAGATTGCAAAAAGCTCGCGTCATTTTGTGTAAAATAGCAAAAGGAATGGAATGACGCGAGCTTTTTGCAATCTGAAATAATGCGTCAAAAAAACTGCTTTTGAATTTTTCGAAAAAGCATCAGAGTAAATTATACCATAAACGAGGAAAGTAATACACATAACTGATTATTTAAACGCAAAATATATGGCAATTCACAAAATAAAATTCCCTAGAAGATTCAAAGAAGAATCTCAGAACGCTTATAAAAGGAATTATTTGAAAAAAATATTCATAAGGTATACTTTTCGCAATCCTTCATGAACTGCTCGTGGTATCCTTGAAGGATTTTAAAGGGAATCATTTAGGAACCCAGGCATATTTTTTTGGAGATGATTCCAGGTGAAATTACTAATGAATTCCCAAAAATGTCCTTTAAGTATTCTGAGATCATGTTCTGAAAAAATCCCCTAAGAAGTTCGTAAAAACGCGTAAGTATCCTGGAGGATTTTTATGGTATTTATGTTTATCAAATTCATTACTTCTGAAAAAAAGAGTTTCTGAAGTATTCCAAAATAGATTCAAGAAAGCATGTTTTCCCGAAGTTACCTTTGAATTATTTTAAAGAAATTCCTGAAGGATTACCCTAATACAAAACATTGAATAAACGAACGATTACCCAAATCATAGAGCGATTCCGCATATGGTTTGAATGATACCCCGAACACGTCGTTAAGCAAAATAACCATAACATATATTAGGGTACTTCAGAACTTCAAAAGCATTCCAAGAAGAATTCCGGAATGGATTCTTGAAATATTATGGAAGCAATCCCTGGCAAAATACCTGGAGGATTGTCGGTGAAATTTTAAGAAATTCTGATGGATTCCCGAAGTTTTAAGAAGTTCAGAAAAAAATCTTGCAAGATGCATGCAGAAATTCCCAAAAGATTTAAAATAGGATTCCGCAATGGATCCTTAGAAAATAGCAGAAGAAACTACTGGAAACATCTATGAAGGATTCTCGAAGAAATCTCTTCCCGAAGCAATCCCTTAAAAATGTAAGCAGAAGTTAATGAATAAATTCAGAAGGATTACCAAAGGAGCTCCTGAAGGATCTTAAAAAAAACAGAATTAAAAGAAATATGAAGAAATCTCTTACAAAAATCCCTGAAGATTTGCAGAAGCAATTTTTAAGGATCCTCAAAGGAATCCCAAAAGCTTTTCTGAAGAATTTTAAATAATTTTTTTTGAAGGATTCCGGAATGTTTGTTTGAACAACTGTAGAAGAAATCACTGAACAATTACCGAAAAAATCCCTGAAGGATTCCCAAAGAAATCACTGCATTTGTTAAGAAATTCCGTGAAAGATTCCCAAAAGAATCCCTGCCGAGATTTCCGAAATAATCACTGAAGGATTCTCGAAGAAATTCCTAAAACAAAATTGGAGAAATTTCTGAAGTAACTTCCCGAATAAATATCTGAATTTTTTTAAAGCATAAGCATTAGCATTAGTAAGGAAATCCCTGAAGAATTATCCTTGTTGTTCTTGGAAAAATTCATTAATAAATCAGAGTGTCTACTACCTTCAAAACCTGGAAGTACCTGGAATGCTCAGGGAATTTAATTTTTCCTAAGAAGAACCCTGAAGGAATTTTAACATCCTATGAAGATCTCCAACAGTATCAAGATGATTCATACAATTTATTTTAAGATCACAACAAAAAGTAAGGTATGAAAAATTAAAAAATCTGAGGCTTATACATTTTGTACTTGATATATTATACTTAGAAAAGTTATCTTGAATATGGGTTTAGTAAAATTAAATCTTAAAGATTTAAATATTTTTTTTTTACATTCTGGGCTTATAAAATGTGAATCCTCAGATTCCAGGCATGGAAAATGTCCTAGATTTTGAATCATGAGAAGCTTTCAAGATTCTTAACTAACAGAAATATTCGAATTTTTTAACGTATTTTAAATAAAGGTTTCATCTAATCATCTTGAAAAATATGTTTGAGGAAGGAATCGTTGGAGGATTTATTGGGGATATTCTGGAACATTTTAGTAAGAATCCGTGTAGCGTCTCCAGAGTTCATGGAAAAAAATTTCATAGTAAAGCTATGTAAAGCTAAGAGTATTTAGGGTATTTCTCGCAAGGTTCCTGGCAGATAAAATATCAATAGCTTGCATTTAACTTATGAAAAGTCTTATCGTTTCGAAGATATCGATATGATAGGTTATAATTTTTACCGGAATCGTCGGACTGACCAGAGCATTTTCAGAAGAGTGTATTACGGTCTTCAATGGTAAACCATTCATTGATTGCTCAAAATTTGATTGCCTGACAAGATCATAAAAAATATAAAATAATTCATTCAATCAAAGTATAGTGTTACTTCATACCCGAAGTTTACGATTTTCAGAGATGAGAGGAAATGCTATACTAATATCAACATGAAGGTTTAGTGCGATAATTTATTAGCTACAGAAAGTTCTAAAGAGGATAGATTGATAGTACTCTAGTGGAACTATCAATCTATCCTCTTCAGGTATTTATCTAGCAAATAAATTATCACTTTAAAGCTTCATGTTGATATTATAGCATTTCCTCCCAACTGTGATAAAATAATTGCTAACTTAATGGAAACAGAAGTATCGGTATGATCATCGATCAGTGTCGTAATTGTAACAAACAAACAATTAGGCATCTCGATTGCCAAATCAAAGCTAGGTAAATACCATATAATAAAATCAAGCATCGACTGATACCGGTAAAAGCCACACAACAGTGGTAACCTTAACCTACGAACTAATCTAAACGAGGAAAGTAATACACATAACTGATTATTTAAACGCAAAATATATGGCAATTCACAAAATAAAATTCCCTAGAAGATTCAAAGAAGAATCTCAGAACGCTTATAAAAGGTGTAAGTGTCAGCCACCTCAGTCAGGAGCACTTTCGAGACTCCCTGACTCCAATGGCCTCAGGGTCGGCACGCTTACCGATTGCAATTACGCGGGCAGGGAATGATCGCACGTGACACACAGAAAAAACTCCACAAGCACTTCACTACTCAAGAATAGACATTTATTGCACTTTCCTGAACTTTTATTCTCCCTCTTTACTACCTTATTCTCCCACTTTCTTACAATCTATCTGACCTGGTTTCTTCGTCGGGGCCCCTCGCAACACCTCCACTATGTGTCTTCGATTGTCGACCGCTTGTTCTCGGTCGACGTCCGCTTCCTCTCCACTTTCTCGTCGTGTATCTCGTTCGCGCGCTTGATGTACGGGGTGGCGAAAACGAGCACCAGGTTACTCTTCCTGGGCCTGTGAGTTGGTGACGAACTCGGCCGGCAGGCAATGACGATGTAACCTTCCGGTACGTCTACCGAAACTTCACTGCGTACAGGTGATTTGTATTAAATACAGCGGGGTCCTGCTGTCCTTGACTCTCTCCTCACACTTTTTCACTGTTTCCACTCTTACTTGCGTCAATTTAGCTGGCTTGCTTTCTTGATAAACCGTTTTCGCTGGTGGTCTTACGATCAGTCATTATTAATTTCAGAGTTGAGTGAGTCATTGGGTCACTGCTCCAGGCTGTCGGCCAGTGACCCGGGCCATTCGTCGTTCATCGCCAGTTTGTCGTGCCCGTTATCGTCCATTCAAAATGGCCATCTCTATCGCCACCCCCCATGGCCTCCCAACAGGCAGTTGTTTGTCCATCTGGTGGCGGGTTTTTGTAATTTTCGGTGGGGTGGATTGTTGCGTTCTACAGTAAGCTGTCCTACCTCTGCCTACTAGGGAGTTAGACAACGGAGAAAACTGCACAACACTCACGAACATTACCTGCCATTTTTTTTTACACTTTTACGGAACTAAACAAAAAACAACGATAATCTAAAAAATACTCGAAACAAAGACACTAGCACTTACACTCTCCCTCAGCTCGGGTAAAAATATTTACAAAGTAAATATTTTTGCTTCAAACCTCACAAGACTTCCCCGGTTACACGTACCTCTGAACCTACACAACACAAGAATATTATCACCAGGACAAAATCACTGCAACTGACTGAAGTTTGCGAAATATATACATTGTAACGTACAGGGTTAAGATGACTATACAAAAATAAAAAGTATGTGAAGGTTGCTATTAATCATCGAGTATCGGGGTCATAAGTTTTCATCGTTGAACTTAATCAACTCCTCTCAATTTTATGACATTATATCAATACTGACCATCAGTGTTCATAGACTCCGATCTCCAGCGATCAAATACATAGGTTTTTACACCTAGTAACCTCGAAACAAATTAGCTAAATTTTCACCGATTGTTTAAAAAGATATTTACTATAACATAACTATTTACTACATGCAATATTCCATTTACTATCAATTTTTAAATCAAAACAAAATATTAATAACTTGGAGCATATATATATACAATAATTGAGTCATGCGAATGGTGCACGAAACATTTCACGCGACTTGTCGGAGTTGTGTTCTAGTACGTTTTTCGAGATAACGTTATCACTGATTTATCTGTGTGCGTGATCTTGGTTCGGTCTTCTTAGAAACATTGTCAAACTGCTGTCAATAGTGATTCTGATGCGATGATGATAACATGTGGTAAGTAATGATGAGGTTTTAATAAGAAATTATTTGATTTGCCGGCTGCGAAAAATCATCATATCATGATAGATTTTTATTAAAAAAATTGGCCAATTGATCTTTCCATTGGTTTTGATTTTTCGCTTAGTTGAATTTCTTACTAGAAGCTCATCTCTGCACTTCTTTTGTTGATCACGTGACAATATGTGAATGGTGAGTATGTATAACGAAAGTGGAATCTGCTAGAATATGAGTAAAACTCATCGATTTGGTGTTCTATTGTTTTACTATATTGACTTGATCATGACCTTGACACAATTTTTTAACACACAGCTCATTTACACACATACATCTCTGCACAATAGCTTGCTGACTGACTGTATTCGAAGTTAAAACTTGTTTATAACTTTGCTTTCAAGACAGTTGAAACATACAGACGATATACGGTGCGCTTTAACATTCTGACTTTGAATACCAATACAAAACAAACAAATTAAAAGAAAATTATCCCCTTTTGGGAACTAAAATATGAAAATAACCATATAATTTCTAAAATTTTAGGTAAACATGCAAATTTACAATACTACTAGATTAAAACTATCAAACTACAGTGCGCAATCAACTACTAAACAACGTTGCTATTTTTATACGGCCGTATTTACAAATATAATATGGATGCAACTGAATATTCATGCTACTCACGCATTGGTTTGCGTTCTTCTACCCCGGGGTTTTCCTGTTATTTTTGGAAGCTGATTTTCTAAACCATGGAAGGACAGGTACATTAAAACATGATTATTCACTAAAATATCTATCCCTTTCCACATTAAAACCTTCAACTTCTGGATTGCATAATTGAAATGATGTGATTTAGAGCTCTTATTCTTCTTTTTTTTTTTTTTAGGGAACTATGCTTTTAAATCCGCAGCTGAGAATACACCCAACGATTTTCCGTTTAAGTCCGACACCTCGTACGAACTGGTACCGACTTTCCGGAGGATGACGCATGGTGTGTATTGAGGTCCCAGCTTCGCGTTGAATTGGATTCCAGCAGACGACTGACGAAAACTCCGTTTATACACACGCTGACCCACATCAAACGTTGGTGAGTAACGCTTATGTCGGAGATCGTATCGTCTCTTCGTGCCCTCATGAGCTTTCTGGAGATGATCTCTTACCAACTCACTGATCCTTTTGTTTACACCTCTCCACCTTTCCATTCTCTGCTCTTCGGTTTGCTCTGTGATCGCCTCCAGTCTATGCTCAGATCCTTTGCTGATGATTTCGTGACCAAACACTACGCAATATGGGCTGAATTTGGTCGTCGTATGGATCGTATTATTCAGTACGAATTCCATCTCCGAAATCTTCGTGTCCCAAAGTTTTTGGTCATGTTTTACGTAGGAACGAATCATTGCGTTAATCGTTCTGTTGAGTCGTTCAGCCGGATTTGCCTGGCTCCTATGGCGAGCATTCGCCCAATGTTGAACATCATATTTCTCAAGCAGATTATGGAAATCTTTCGACAAGAAAGTTGTTGCATTGTCCGTGATGACGATTTGAGGTGTAGAGAATTTCCTAAACCATTGCTCCTCTAATATTTTGCACAGCGAGACCGTCGAGATCTTCTTAACAGGAGCAAGTAAGCAATACTTAGAAAAGAGGTCCATGACCACCAATAAGTGCGCGTTGCCTTGCTTGCTTCTGGGAAGGGACTGGATGTAATCCATGCAAATTATTTGAAAAGGTCGTGAAGAAATCCTCTGCTTCCCCATTTCCGGAGCTGTCGACACGGTAGAGTGTTTATTTTCCTTGCATAGCTCGCAGTTGGCGATATATTTTTTAATATCGCCGCTCATGCGAGGCCAGTAAAACTTTCGTTTGATTTTCTCAACACATTTTATGTATCCAATGTGGAGATTTTGGTCGTGTTCCTGTTTCAGGATCTGGGTTCGTTTTGAAGTTGGAACACACTGCTTCCATTCAAACCGGTAGTCCATTAAGTCGGACCTAACGGCTACAAACTTGTAGAGAACTCCATCCACAATTTTGAAGTCTAAGTACTTCTCAGGATCTTCCTTCACTGTTGCTAACAATTTCTTGTACCATCCGTCATCGGGCTCATCATCTAGCGTTTCGATAGATCGGGAGAGCGCGTCGGGAACAATATTCTCTTTCCCTTTACGATGACGGATCTCCATGTCATGTTGTTGAAGTTCGATGCTCCAGCGACTGAGCCGTGAGGAAGACCGCCATTTCGCTCGCATTATAAAAGTCAAGGCAGAGGAATCCGTCACAAGAGTAAACTTCGTCCCCTCTATATAACCTCTAAACTTTTCTATGCAGTGGAGCGCAGCGAGTCCTTCCTTTTCTGCCGCGTGGTAGTGCAACTCCGCTCCCTTGAGCTTTTCGGAGTGGTACGCTATGACCTTCTCCTCCCCATTATGCACCTGCGTCAAGACCCCTGCGATAGCGTTGTCGCTTGCATCCGTTTGGACCGTAAAGGGAAGCATAAAATTCGGGTTGGCCATCACAGGAGCAGAGATTAGTCTCTCCTTGATGACCTGAAATGCATTATCAGCTGCTGTGTTCCATTGCACCCTCTTTGGCTTATTTTTTAATAAGTCAGTGAGAGGTGCTGTAATTTCACTATAATTTGCGATGAACCTACGGTAGTAATTGATCATACCGAGGAATCGACGAAGTTGTCTAACCGATTTCGGAACCTGATATCCTAAGATCGCCTGTACACGATCTGGATTAGGCCGTAATCCATCTTGAGACAAAATGTACCCAAGATACGGCAATTCTTTGCAGCAAAATTTAGATTTTTTTACATTAATGCACAAGTTTGCTTCTCGTAAACGCTTCGCTAGGTCTTGAAGTTTTTGAATATGCTCTTCGAAAGTTTTGCTGACAATCACAATATCGTCTAAATAAACGAATATTGCTGGTTCTAAAGCACCGTGACTTAGCACACGATCCATCAATTTACTCAGAGTAGCAGGACTGTTTACCAACCCAAACGGAAGCCGTGTAAATTGAAACAGCCCTCTACCTGGGATTGAAAAGGCAGTGTACTTTCTAGAGTCCGGGCTCAACGGAATCTGTAGAAAGGCTTGCGATAAGTCAATGGTCGTCAAATATTTGACCGGCCCCAAATGACTCAAAATTCTGTTCTGGTGCGGTAATGGGTAAGTGTCCCTTTTGGTCCTCTCATTCAATTTTCTGGCGTCTAAGCATAGTCTTACTTCTTGACTGTCCCTCTTTGCAACAGGTACTACTGGTAAAGCCCAATCTGAGTTAGATTGCTCAACGATCCCATCTCTAATCATGTCGTCCAGTGCTCCGTGAATTTTCTGCTGTATCACTGGACTCCATGGATACGGGTTCTTTCTAACCGGATCTGTTTCCCTAAATTCCTCCTTCAATTCGATCGTATGTATTATTCGGTTCGTTGCTCCGAAATTTCCAGGTTCTGCGACTAAAAACTCCTTTTTCACATTTTCCAGTTGTATCTTCTGTTCCTCCGTTAGCTCATCCTCCATCTCTTCTTTCCTGCTAACGCCATCATCTAAGATCTCAACTGGATCATCTCGAATAGTTGGTCTAATCCCAAATTTTAGCCAAAAATCGTAGCCTAGCACACACCTACGGTTTAGATTCGGAGCGATTAGTACAGGCAAAATTTTCGTAGTGCCATTGAATGTGATTGGAATGTCTGCACATCCTTGGACTTCTAGCTCATCCCCAGCTGCTGTCCTCAAATTGACTGAAGTTGGTTGAAGCTTCAAATTAAGTTTTTTCATGATTTTGCTCGCTCCGATCCCTAGAACCGTCCATGCTGCTCCACTGTCTAGAAGCCCAATCACATCAATCCCCATCAATTCAATCCTTGTAAATGGCCGGGCGTCTCCACTAAGCTTGACGAGCAATGTTGCTATCTCCTCCCGCATTGTGGCACGTCCTTCCACGATTGAGTATCCTAATTCCTGGAGACTGGATGCTGGATCTTCCGGCGATACGTGTTGAGGACTTTCGGAGACGATTTGACTGCTCTGCCTCATTGAGCAGTCTTCTTGGCGTTTTTTGATTCGCAGAATGGGCAGTCATTCGTGGGGAACCCTGGAAAACCACATTTCTCACAAAAGACGTGGCGTTCTTGTTCACACTCATGAAAACTGTGCCCCTCCTCGTGGCAATTAAAACATAAACTACGTTTTATCGGAATGTATGCTTTTACAATCCTTTGTAACGCACTGGTACCGCTCGGACCTGGTTTTGGGTTTTCCTGTCTTCGTTGATGATTTTGGTTGTTCTGCTGGATTGGCTTCTGTTTTGGTTGAAATTTCTGTTGATTATGTTCACCCTGAATTTTGTTCCTCTCAGGTGGAATTTGTTTACCTCCGGGTTTAAAATTTGGGTTAAAATTTTGTCCTTGGTATCCTCCTGTGTACCCTGATGGAAATCTATTGTTTAATCCATTCCCACCTCGGTATTGATTCTGCTGACTGATTTCCTCGACTTGACCATTTGGCCTTTCAAATCTACTCTCCTTTCTTGCATAAACCTGCCAATTAATACTATCGAACTTTTTTCCAAATTCCCTCATTTTAGGAATGGAGGTCACGTTCGCAGCCAACATCGCCGTTCTGCAATCTGCTCTGGTGTTCCGGAAAAGCACATCGAACTTTCTGGCATCATCCCATTGTCTCGACATACTCCGGAAAATTCGTACCATATCCAGATAATAGTCCTGGAATTTCTCCCTAGGACCTTGCTTTCGCGCATTCGCCAGACGTTCATACTGGTAATCAATGTCTACAGGTAAGAACTCGCTTTTAAGTTCAGTTACCAGATTCTTCCACGATCCTAACTCATTGTTCCCATTGACTTCCATAAACCACGACCTAGCTTTCCGCGTAAACAGATGATGTGCAGATACGAACAATTCTGCTTCTGTGCATCCTTCCGACCTTGCATTAAATTCAACTTCTTTGAGGAATTCGTTTAGCTTTCTCCCATTATCCATCCCATCGTACTTTGCTGACCATTTATGCACCGGTAATCGGCTAGTTCTTGCCCTATCTATCTCTACTTTCTTCCTATTGCTCTTGTCTGCATGATGGGAGGACTGAGTAAATCTCTTTTCTTCTACTACACTCTGAATCGAACCATATTTATTCTTCACCCATTCACAAAAATCCTGCTGATTAGCTTTCTGACGCGCATCTTTCTCATGTTGTATCGAACTTTGCTCTAACGGTGTACTAGTGCTTTGTTTGATTGGTTCATTTCCTTCACAATGTTTGGTTGCAGTCAAAGCTTCCAAAGCTTTAATACGCTGAATCAGCTGACCTACTGTTGCCATTAGTCGCCTATTCTCATCCGAAAGCTCTGCAACTCTTTCGTTCTCTTTTTCACCAATCACATCATCTCCACCTACAGCACCAACATCGTCAGAATTCTCCTCATATTCCTCTCTCCTAATACTTTCGTTCATATGCTCACTGCTCACACTCTCCTGTTCTCGCGTTTGTACCACTTCACTCAGACCAACTATGGACTCTACTTCTTCATTTTCATTCTCATTCCTCTCATCTATTTCTTCGCGGACTTGTCGTAGGCTTTCATTTACGATTGCTATCTCAGCTTCTCTCACTTCGGAGAGTGGTGAAGTGATTGAGTAAAATAGATTTAATAACCTGATACATTCTCCTGCTATCGTTGCTATGCTATTCAAATCTTCTTCTTCTTCTGCCTGTGACCTCAACCGTTTCATTCTGAAGAAAATGTGAAGAAGCTTGGATTTGAATTTTTGATCAGCGGCTTTTCGTATTTTCTTGCCTTCCAATATGGATTTTACACCCTGTAGCTTTTCATCACACCATTTCAACTCATCAATCAACGCAATCTCATCGTATTTGAAACTTAATCTTCTCACTTCTTTTTCAGCTTTCAACAAATTCCGCAAGGCTCTCTCCTGTTTACTACGCGATTCATCATCCATGTTCACACCACGAATCCGCAATTCATGATGGAGTTCGTCATCAGCCAGATGAGCAGTATTGAGCGCGTGGTACTGCGTCTCAAAGTGAATTAATTCCATTATGCAATGTTTGCGTGAAATTTAAGCAAAATTATAAAAAGAAAAATTAAAAAGAACTACCTATATTACGCTTAGCGGTCTTTCACGCTGAAAATTAATTTGAAAATCCTAATAATTGTAAAATCCTAGTTTCAAATTCAGAAATAAATCACTTTTCCTTTCTGGTGTTTTAATAACTCCTTCCGAAAACACACCACGCACACGGATAAACAGTTCGCTCCTTTGAATTCAATCTACTTGTTACTCACTTTTTGAACAATCGTTCTTTGTTACTTTTTTACGGACAATCAGAACCCCTCCATTGCAAATAAAATATTTGTTAAACTGTGTCAGGTAAAGTAATAATGTCAAATGTGCTAAGAGACTTGTGAAGGCCTGGATGTTTTCTCAGAGACCTCTGTAGAAACCAGCTCTATCAAGTGCGATCTTCCGAGCTGTATTCTTAAAACAACTGCCGATAAGACAATTTTAAGTTGGGCGCCAAAGTGTAAGTGTCAGCCACCTCAGTCAGGAGCACTTTCGAGACTCCCTGACTCCAATGGCCTCAGGGTCGGCACGCTTACCGATTGCAATTACGCGGGCAGGGAATGATCGCACGTGACACACAGAAAAAACTCCACAAGCACTTCACTACTCAAGAATAGACATTTATTGCACTTTCCTGAACTTTTATTCTCCCTCTTTACTACCTTATTCTCCCACTTTCTTACAATCTATCTGACCTGGTTTCTTCGTCGGGGCCCCTCGCAACACCTCCACTATGTGTCTTCGATTGTCGACCGCTTGTTCTCGGTCGACGTCCGCTTCCTCTCCACTTTCTCGTCGTGTATCTCGTTCGCGCGCTTGATGTACGGGGTGGCGATGACGAGCACCAGGTTACTCTTCCTGGGCCTGTGAGTTGGTGACGAACTCGGCCGGCAGGCAATGACGGTGTAACCTTCCGGTACGTCTACCGGAACTTCACTGCGTACAGGTGATTTGTATTAAATACAGCGGGGTCCTGCTGTCCTTGACTCTCTCCTCACACTTTTTCACTGTTTCCACTCTTACTTGCGTCAATTTAGCTGGCTTGCTTTCTTGATAAACCGTTTTCGCTGGTGGTCTTACGATCAGTCATTATTAATTTCAGAGTTGAGTGAGTCATTGGGTCACTGCTCCAGGCTGTCGGCCAGTGACCCGGGCCATTCGTCGTTCATCGCCAGTTTGTCGTGCCCGTTATCGTCCATTCAAAATGGCCATCTCTATCGCCACCCCCCATGGCCTCCCAACAGGCAGTTGTTTGTCCATCTGGTGGCGGGTTTTTGTAATTTTCGGTGGGGTGGATTGTTGCGTTCTACAGTAAGCTGTCCTACCTCTGCCTACTAGGGAGTTTGACAACGGAGAAAACTGCACAACACTCACGAACATTACCTGCCATTTTTTTTTTACACTTTTACGGAACTAAACAAAAAACAACGATAATCTAAAAAATACTCGAAACAAAGACACTAGCACTTACAAAGGAATTATTTGAAAAAAATATTCATAAGGTATACTTTTCGCAATCCTTCATGAACTGCTCGTGGTATCCTTGAAGGATTTTAAAGGGAATCATTTAGGAACCCAGGCATATTTTTTTGGAGATGATTCCAGGTGAAATTACTAATGAATTCCCAAAAATGTCCTTTAAGTATTCTGAGATCAAGTTCTGAAAAAATCCCCTAAGAAGTTCGTAAAAACGCGTAAGTATCCTGGAGGATTTTTATGGTATTTATGTTTATCAAATTCATTATATCTGAAAAAAGAGTTTCTGAAGTATTCCAAAATAGATTCAAGAAAGCATGTTTTCCCGAAGTTACCTTTGAATTATTTAAAAGAAATTCCTGAAGGATTAACCTAATACAAAACATTCAATAAACGAACGATTACCCAAATCATAGAGCGATTCCACATATGGTTTGAATGATACCCCGAACACGTCGTTAAGCAAAATAACCATAACATATATTAGGGTACTTCAGAACTTCAAAAGCATTCCAGGAAGAATTCCGGAATGGATTCTTGAAATATTATGGAAGCAATCCCTGGCAAAATACCTGGAGGATTCTCGGTGAAATTTTAAGAAATTTTGTTGGATTCCCGAAGTTTTAAGAAGTTCAGAAAAAAATCTTGCAAGATGCATGCAGAAATTCCCAAAAGATTTAAAATAGGATTCCGCAATGGATCCTTAGAAAATAGCAGAAGAAACTACTGGAAACATCTATGAAGGGTTCCCGAAGAAATCTCTTCCCGAAGCAATCCCTTAAAAATGTAAGCAGAAGTTAATGAATAAATTCAGAAGGATTCCCAAAGGAGCTCCTGAAGGATTTTCAAAAAAAAAACAGAATTAAAAGAAATATTCCCTGAAAATCCCTGAAGATTTGCAGAAGCAATTTTTAAGGATCCTCAAAGGAATCCCAAAAGCTTTTCTGAAGAATTTTAAATAATTTTTTTGAAGGATTCCGGAATGTTTGTTTGAACAACTGTAGAAGAAATCACTGAACAATTACCAAAAAAATCCCTGAAGGATTCCCAAAGAAATCACTGCATTTGTTAAGAAATTCCGTGAAAGATTCCCAAAAGAATCCCTGCCGAGATTTCCGAAATAATCACTGAAGGATTCTCGAAGAAATTCCTAAAACAAAATTGGAGAAATTTCTGAAGTAACTTCCCGAATAAATATCTGAATTTTTTTAAAGCATTAGCATTAGCATTAGTAAGGAAATCCCTCAAGAATTATCCTTGTTGTTCTTGGAAAAATTCATTAATAAATCAGAGTGTCTACTACCTTCAAAACCTGGAAGTACCTGGAATGCTCAGGGAATTTAATTTTTCCTAAGAAGAACCCTGAAGGAATTTTAACATCCTATGAAGATCTCCAACAGTATCAAGATGATTCATACAATTTATTTTAAGATCACAACAAAAAGTAAGGTATGAAAAATTAAAAAATCTGAGGCTTATACATTTTGTACTTGATATATTATACTTAGAAAAGTTATCTTGAATAAAGGGTGATACGGTCAAAATTTGGTCAAGGGAAAATGCGTGTAAATCGGTGAAATCGTTTATTTAAAAAATCAAATTAAATTTCTTTTTCAAGTTCAATTAGTATAAAATTCAGGAAAAATATTCAGTTAGGCTTCCGCTTTTCCAAATCCGAATTGCCGGGCCTTACGCTTGACCCCTGCCATCAGATTTTGTACAGCCACCTTGTCCACCTTCTTCGCCGCAGAAAGCCAGTTTGCCTTGAACTGCTGCTCGCCCTTAGCAGTTTTTTTGGTCTTCTTTAGGTTCCGCTTGACAATAGCCCAGTATTTCTCAATTGGGCGGAGCTCTGGCGTGTTGGGAGGGTTCTTGTCCTTGGGAACCACCTGCACGTTGTTGGCGGCGTACCACTCCATGGCCTTTTTACCGTAATGGCAAGATGTAAAATCCGGCCAAAACAGTACGGAACAACCGTGTTTCTTCAGGAAAGGCAGCAGACGTTTATTCAAACACTCTTTCACGTAAATTTCTTGGTTGACAGTCCCGGAAGCTATGAAAATGCTGCTTTTCAAGCCACAGGTACAGATGGCTTGCCAAACCAGATATTTCTTTGCGAACTTTGACAGTTTCATGTGCTTGAAAACATCTGCTACCTTTCCCCTTCCTTTTGCCGTATAAAACTCCTGTCCCGGAAGCTGCTTGTAGTCGGCTTTGACGTAGGTTTCGTCGTCCATTACCACGCAGTCAAACTTCGTCAGCATCGTCGTGTACAGCCTCCGGGATCGCGCTTTGGCCGTCGTATTTTGTTTATCATCGCAATTTGGAGTCACTACCTTCTTGTAAGTCGATAGTCCGGCTCGTTTTTTGGCTCGATGCACGGTTGTAGACGATACACCCAGCTTATTTGCGGCATCTCGGAGAGAGAGGTTAGGGTTTCGCTTGAAACTACCGGCAACTCTCTTTGTCGTCTCAGCGGCTTCCGGCTTCCGATTTCCCCCCGATCCAGACTTCCTGGCTGTCGACAAACGTTCCCCAAACACTTTAATTACATTTGTAACGGTTGATTTGGCAACTTTTAGCGATTTTGCCAACTTTGCGTGCGAGTAGCTCGGATTTTCGCGATGCGCGAGCAAAATTTTGATACGCTGCTCTTCTTGCTTGGACGGCATTTTGACAACTGAAGAGTGAATTCCAAAATCAAAATAGGAGCAACATTCTACACACACACACCTTCAAAATGAGGGGTGTTCAGGATTTTTAAATGCAAAATTGAAAGAAATACGTCAAGTTGATATTGACCAAATTTTGACCGTATCACCCTTTATGGGTTTAGTAAAATTAAATCTTAAAGATTTAAATATTTTTTTTACATTCTGGGCTTATAAAATGTGAATCCTCAGATTCCAGGCATGGAAAATGTCCTAGATTTTGAATCATGAGAAGCTTTCAAGATTCTTAACTAACAGAAATATTCGAATTTTTTAACGTATTTTAAATAAAGGTTTCATTGATAACCTGGAAATGTTTTGTTGAAGTCCTGGAAAAAAAACCAGGAAAACTAAAGGGAATTTTATTTAGCATAATGAGTAGACATGCTGTAAATCTTTGCATAATTGCAGAAGAAATCTCAGAAGATTTTCTGTAAACATTCTGAAGGATTCCCAAACGAATCCTCGAAAAATGTTCGAAGAACACACTCCGATATAATTCCAGAATAAAATAATGAACAAACCTCCCGAAGAAATACCTGAAAATTTTTTGAAACAATTCGGTAGGATTCTCGAAGGAACTCCTTAAGGATTTTCAAAAGGATTCGCAAATAAATGAAGGAATTCTGGAAGAAATTCTCGGAATAATTCATGAAGAAAAGCAGAAGCATTGCTTATTTAATTTAAGGCCTGATAATGCCACAATAGTGTCCGAGATTAGCTCTCTAGAAAACTTGAAGTGGCAGTGAAAATCCCTATTATGTGTGGACGCTGGATCGTATCACCTTAAAGGATTCCCAAAATACTCCAGATGGATTTCGGAATGAATCTTTACAGAATTGCCTCGAGAATTGTGGAACAAGATACTGAAAAATTCACGAAGCAATTCAGTGACGGACTGTGAGATTTTTTGAACATCTAAATTTGCGATTTAGATGTGTTGCACTCCTAGTTCCCGAAGAAATTCCTTATATAATTCAGAAGAAATCCAGGAAAAATTCTTGAAGGATCCGCAAAAAAATTCTAATAAATTCAGAAGATATTCAGAAAGGAAATCTCTAAAGATTTTTCGAAGAAATTCTGAAAGATTCACGAAGAAATCACAGAAGGATTTCAGATAGAATCTCTGAAGCATTCTTGAAGAAACGATCATTAAAATTCATGAAGAAATCTCTCTAAGACTCGCGAAAGAAATTTTGAAGCCTTGTCAAAAAAATCCATGACGGTTTTTCGCAGAAGTTCACAGGAAATTCTTGAAGGATTCGGAATGCATACTTGGCGAATAGCAGAAGAGATCCCGATTAAAACCATGGCATTTTAAAAGGATTTAGGATGAGTTCTGAATGTGATGGATAAATCAAGAAAGAATGTCTTAATGATTTCCTAAGGAGTATTGTTGAGAATTTCAGGAGGAATCCATGGTATAATGTGAACGAATATAATTCACTTGCATCATTATGAAAACCGTTGTGACAGCAATTACATCTAATCATCTTGAAAAATATGTTTGAGGAAGGAATCGTTGGAGGATTTATTGGGGATATTCTGGAACATTTTAGTAAGAATCCGTGTAGCGTCTCCAGAGTTCATGGAAAAAAATTTCATAGTAAAGCTATGTAAAGCTAAGAGTATTTAGGGTATTTCTCGCAAGGTTCCTGGCAGATAAAATATCAATAGCTTGCATTTAACTTATGAAAAGTCTTATCGTTTCGAAGATATCGATATGATAGGTTATAATTTTTACCGGAATCGCCGGACTGACCAGAGCATTTTCAGAAGAGTGTATTACCACAAACGAAGTGACAGACGGAGCGGCTCGAAAACTTTGGTGACTAACCTGCTATTTCAATTTTTCAGTGTACCACATGGCAACACCACTACTACTGGATTGTACCACATGGCAACACTACTACTAGATTGAACTAGCATTTTCACCAAATGTACTAGAATGTTTTGGTTCTATCTCTTTCACTCTACTCAAAACTGAAATGCATAAAAAAATGACAAAATGATACGCACTCTTTGCACACTGTCAAAGAATCATTGTACACAAAATCAACTTTGTTCAAATCAAAACAAAAAAACTAACCCATCTGGTGGATGATGGCACAAGCTTCCAAGAAAATTCTATTACAGTGAACCACATTATTTAAATGGATTTCTTCGCCAGTTAGTCGTCTGTCACTTCGTTTGTGGTATTACGGTCTTCAATGGTAAACCATTCATTGATTGCTCAAAATTTGATTGCTTGACAAGATCATAAAAAATATAAAATAATTCATTCAATCAAAGTATAGTGTTACTTCATACGCGAAGTTTACGATTTTCAGAGATGAGAGGAAATGCTATACTAATATCAACATGAAGGTTTAGTGCGATAATTTATTAGCTACAGAAAGTTCTAAAGAGGATAGATTGATAGTACTCTAGTGGAACTATCAATCTATCCTCTTCAGGTCTTTATCTAGCAAATAAATTATCACTTTAAAGCTTCATGTTGATATTATAGCATTTCCTCCCAACTGTGATAAAATAATTGCTAACTTAATGGAAACAGAAGTATCGGTATGATCATCGATCAGTGTCGTAATTGTAACAAACAAACAATTAGGCATCTCGATTGCCAAATCAAAGCTAGGTAAATACCATATAATAAAATCAAGCATCGACTGATACCGGTAAAAGCCACACAACAGTGGTAACCTTAACCTACGAACTAATCTGAACTGCGGACTCGGGTCCGAGTCGGAGAGTCTTTCCGTAGTATCTGGGGTCAAAATCAGATAAATTCATTCTATTCCACCGGTAAAAACACCATTGGCAGTAACTACGACCCCGGATCCTACCAAAAATGGCTCCGACTCAGCAGCACTAAAATTAACACACGCATGAGAGTGAATAAAATTGCTCCAGGCTACCATCCGGCAGTTTGTCCTTTCCTTTTTAGGAAATCGTGTGACACGAAACTGATGCCTATTATTGCCACGACCGCAGCAGTGAAATAATGATTCATAATTTGAAAAAAACTTACGCCCACGCTGCTTTCCTGTCAAAAAATTTGTGGTGAAAAAATGGTTGCACTCCACCCGGGCGGTAATCATGCGTCTCACTTGCTCCTCAGACACTGCAATGTAAAAATTCAGAATAAATGACAAGGTTACGTTAATTGCTACAGGTTTACTTATTTTTTCTGCTTCTTGAGCTACCCTCCATCACAGCTAAAAAGTTTATTGGTGATAAAATCCACCGAATAATATAATCACCGACCGAAATCGAAAACTGCGCGCGATCTTTGCCAGCAACCAACACAGAACAACAACAGAAGCTAACAAATTTCCATCTGTCCTCCGGAGCAGACTTATTTTTGACAGATTGAAATTTGAGGGGAAATAATTTCTCATCTGTCAAGTTTAAGTGAAAATTCTCCAATTGGAACACAGTGTAAAACGCTGTACAGACTGGAGAGTTATAACATGTTATAACGGTCGTCAAATAATTGCAACACAGAAACCACCATCAAGATAGCGCTATAACATGTTATAACTCTGTAGTCTGAACGTACTATAATACCCCAGACAGACTATGGCTTATATCATGTAATATAGGCTGTCTTGCAATGAGCACTCATACATCTAGTTTTCACTGGAAATCCTATATACGAAATCCTATATAGGAAATAATCATTAATTTTCACGAGTTCTTCATTGTCTGCAATCCAATGTTCTGTAACCAGTTGGTTACAATCCGTGGATTTTCGTTTGTATGAGTTGTTGTTGTTTGGAAAATTCACGTATTTTAATTTAAAAGACAGAAGGCAACACACAGCAGCGAGAGGGTTAGTACCGCTGCAAAAACACTCGAACGATACTAAAGGGAGGACAATTAAGCTAAAAATGGAGAATGATCGGCAAAAAGCATGCGAGTGGCCATGTTGTAAAAGAAAAAAACCTTCTAATTGGCAGAAGTAATCAGGCGTCCGTGTAGACCGGTATTGTGAAGTGTAGTGCATATATAACAAACCCCCCCCCCCTTGTGGGGTTTGGGCTGGAAAGCCTACCTCCGTTCAGGACCTCTTGTGCTCTTCTGCTCTTGTGCTCTTGTGCTCTTGTGCTTTTGTACATTTTGTACACCTCGTACCGTAAGCAAAACGGTTTTACACGGCTCGGCTCGGAAGTCAAGATGGCTTCCGAGCCTAATAGTAAATGATCCTCGATCGTCCGTCAGGGACGATTCCCTCAGGCCGGTGGCCTTAATTGCCAAGGAGGGTCCCGTCTCGGCTCGACCAAGGTGGCCATGCCACGGTCAGCCGATTTTGTCAACGACGGAAGACGCCTGCCAGCCAAACGAGCCAGCAACGCCTGCTGAGCCGTATGTGGCTGATGAACGCCACCAGATCCGCCATTCTCCCAAAGCGGCAACAACACTGTCTGCAGCCCGCGCCGCAAGTTTCCGGCCACACGGTAGTGCAGGAGCAGCCGTGTGGGCCAACGCCAGCGTCGCGACGCCGAAGAAGAATCTGCTGCAACAGTGAGTACCGTAACATTTTAAACCCTCGCATACACGCCACATATATGTGAAAACCCACACCCACACGCCACAGAAAAGGGCAAATAAATATGTTAGAAAATGTGAAGATTCCTGTGTTTCATACTTTGTCCGCGTAGCCCCTCCGAATACCCAGTAACATGCCGGCCCTGCGACACAGTTCAGGGGTCTCATGCTACTGAGTTAGTTACCCGGGAGTGTCTGGTCATGCCATAGTCACAATTGGCGACCGACGTAAAATCGTGAAAGGTATTCGGAGGATCGCTTAAAGTATGAAAATCTAAGGATTTTCCAACGGGAGGTGGCAGGGATCCGTGCTTAGCACGAATGTCTAAAACCGCACACTTGATACGAGACCGATGAAAAGTGTAAATTTACAAGGGATTTGTTAAATCAAAAGAGGTTCTGAACGAGAGGACACAAACCAAAATTAGTTCAAACGATTTTAACTTGTTCGTGTTCGTCCAAATTTGTATTTAAAAAATCATAATCACCCTACCCGTACTATACTTACCGTACATACTTACCTGTGATATAAATGTAGTAATAATTAAGTCAAATGCAGCTCACTTATACTTACCATCCACTAAAATGTTTGACATTGACAACTTTTCTTTTTTATAGAACTATTCCCTATTTTTGCCCAGACCAGAAAGGGTCTTGTGGCGCTAAAAGGAGTTAATAATGTTTATTTTTTCTTTTTAGGATAATAACAATCACTTATCCTAGTGCCATAATGGTGAATGACACAGCAGGTAACTGGGCATGGATGCACGAGTTGGCAAGGAGTCATCGAGACTTGTCCTTGGAACTCGGTGTACAAATCCTCCCCGACCACCACCGCTACAGTCCAAACCAGCACACCAGTAGGAATCGATTGGCCTAAAAAGAAAAATACAACAACAATTAGTTGATAGAAAGTTGTTTTAAAATTTTCAAGAGAAAATTTATTTGTGCTTTCAATTGATTAAGGAGTTCAACACTCCATTAAAATCAATTATGGATCACCAGATCAAAATTGATTGTTCCTGTTGATGGAACAAGGGATTTTCGTACCAGCAACAACAGTGAAAGATCGAGGAATTGCATGTATTGCCCTCTTTCTTTGCACTTGTTACGATAAGACTGCAGAAAATACCCACTTGTCAACTTATGTTGACCTTTTTATGCTTCGATCAATTTCAACGATCGGCAATATTTTAAATTCACTGAATTGTGTGCACTTTACTCACCTGCAGTGCATCTTGTGGATACAAGATGGCTAGCATGGTAATCCCGGGATTTCATGGGTTTTCTGCAGGCAGATCTTCCCCAGGAAGATTTTGGCACTGGCAGCAAAACAACCCACCCACTGGAGCTCCAATCCACTTTTATACACACATACACCTACAAGAAAAACAGGAAGCATAAATGTCGATATGCTTAGTCGATATCTTTATTTACTTACCTCATTTCGATTGAAATTTGGCCAATTTCAACGGAATAAAACACACAACACAACATAAATAACGCGAAACATAAACATTGCTCATGGCGATATGCTTTGACAGATGTTTATTTACACATTGATGCCGTATGACAACCTGTCATCGGTGACTGATCGCTTGATCGACTAATCGATCAAATGACAGTTCACCCGCCGGTAAATCCCGCCTGCGCAAGGGGGACTACCAATGCGAAAGATCGAAAGTGATCTAAATGAAAATTATGTAAATATTAGAAATAGGGTTGTAAAATTGTTTTGCTGCAGCATTGTAAATATGTTTATATGAATGTTTACCCATGATTCGGGATGATTTTTGTAATTTATTAGTGTAAAATAAATGAGTAGTGCACGTTTTTATTATTATTTTAAAATTTGATTTTAATTTATTATTTTAATTTGTATGTACATAGTATGATTATGAATTCGCGTTTTCAAGTAGATTGTAAATAGTTTGTTTTGATTGTTTTTGATGCGGTTGCACTTCCATGATACCGTTTGAGCCGAAGATGGTTTTGATAAAAAAAAAATGCAAAATCACTTCGTGCTTTTACATTTTTCATCGGGGTAGTGGATAGTGTAACCAGTTGGTTACAATCCGTGGATTTTCGTTTGTATGAGTTGTTGTTGTTTGGAAAATTCACGTATTTTAATTTAAAAGACAGAAGGCAACACACAGCAGCGAGAGGGTTAGTACCGCTGCAAAAACACTCGAACGATACTAAAGGGAGGACAATTAAGCTAAAAATGGAGAATGATCGGCAAAAAGCATGCGAGTGGCCATGTTGTAAAAGAAAAAAACCTTCTAATTGGCAGAAGTAATCAGGCGTCCGTGTAGACCGGTATTGTGAAGTGTAGTGCATATATAACAAACCCCCCCCCCCTTGTGGGGTTTGGGCTGGAAAGCCTACCTCCGTTCAGGACCTCTTGTGCTCTTCTGCTCTTGTGCTCTTGTGCTCTTGTGCTCTTGTGCTTTTGTACATTTTGTACACCTCGTACCGTAAGCAAAACGGTTTTACACGGCTCGGCTCGGAAGTCAAGATGGCTTCCGAGCCTAATAGTAAATGATCCTCGATCGTCCGTCAGGGACGATTCCCTCAGGCCGGTGGCCTTAATTGCCAAGGAGGGTCCCGTCTCGGCTCGACCAAGGTGGCCATGCCACGGTCAGCCGATTTTGTCAACGACGGAAGACGCCTGCCAGCCAAACGAGCCAGCAACGCCTGCTGAGCCGTATGTGGCTGATGAACGCCACCAGATCCGCCATTCTCCCAAAGCGGCAACAACACTGTCTGCAGCCCGCGCCGCAAGTTTCCGGCCACACGGTAGTGCAGGAGCAGCCGTGTGGGCCAACGCCAGCGTCGCGACGCCGAAGAAGAATCTGCTGCAACAGTGAGTACCGTAACATTTTAAACCCTCGCATACACGCCACATATATGTGAAAACCCACACCCACACGCCACAGAAAAGGGCAAATAAATATGTTAGAAAATGTGAAGATTCCTGTGTTTCATACTTTGTCCGCGTAGCCCCTCCGAATACCCAGTAACATGCCGGCCCTGCGACACAGTTCAGGGGTCTCATGCTACTGAGTTAGTTACCCGGGAGTGTCTGGTCATGCCATAGTCACAGTTCAGTCCTCCGATGGAACGGGAATCGACTGACTACGGTGCCCCTGTAAACGGAGTCCCATAGTGATGGTTCCGTGGTCGTAATACATTCGCCATGAGCCTGCAATTTGGAGAGATTTGCTGCTGGGGGAACTTGCCTAGTCGAGTGCCGTTTTTATCATCAAAAAAGCCGAAGGCGAAAGAGATCAGAGCTATCGAAAACAAAAATCTAGGCAAACATGATGAAACAGAAAGCTGCAGGTAACATAAACAACAACGGTGAAACGTCATTGAGTGTATGCGTTAAAGCTACACTGTTATTTTTTTTTTACTTTGTAGCTTTCCACTTGACAGTTAATATCATTAATATTTATACTAAAAACTATAATAACTACCAATATGAGCAATTTCTACACCAAATATTACTTCATATCAAGTTGTACTCCCCCTAGACCGGCTGGCTCGCCGACTGGTGAACTCGATGACCTTGATTTTGCCGTTTCGTGATGCGATGAAACTTGTTGGTTAGAGATGTACAGCTCATCTGCTTGACTCGGCCGGAAATGACTGCTTCCTTTCTCGAACGATTGAGCGGCAATTACAATTCCGCGATGCTCACTACACTGTTGTATACTGCAACACCACTCAGTATGAAAGCGGATTGACAAAAAAAACCTCAATAGGGGAAAAAAACTAGTACCGATTACGGAGTGCAAGCAATACTTGACCGAAACAGTCGAGCGTTCGATGTGGAATGACGGTAAGTACTTATCATCATTCAATAACTATTTCTTAATCAGTAAGAAATCTACCATTCATTCCTCATTTCCTAATGCTCAGTTTGTTTACATCCAGTTTCTCCCCATGGTCTGCAGTTCCAGGAAGAAAAGCTGAATAGGCTGATACTAATACGCTAAGTGTTAATTTTTACGTCAAAATTCCATTGACAAAAACCTAATCAACCTATCTGGTAATCATTTTTTTTTCCTTTTTTTTCTGTTTTAGGTGCCGGGCTTTAAATCAGCGGAGGAGAAGATTCCGAGGTGTTTTCCAGAGTCGTCTACCAATTCATACGAGCTTGTACCGATCCAGCACGGTGCAAGTTTGGCATTGAATTTGTCTACTGCGGAGGACTGTTTGAAACTTCTTTTGAGGACCCTCTGACCAACTTGACACACCGGTGCGTGCTTTTTCCGACGTAAGTTGTAATATTGTGAATTTTTCGAGTATTGCTTTTGTAAATTTTTGACCACAAGATCGCGAATAAACTGATCAACCTTAGTTTTGTTTTCTAGTCTTTTTTCATCCGAAATTATCGTCTCATCCCTATCGACTCTATGTTCATCACCCCTTCCTACTACTTCATGACCAAATATGATCTTATACGGAGAGAATCCAGTTGAGCTATGAGGAGTAGTGTTCAATACGTGTTCGACTTCCGAAATCCGAGTGTCCCAGATAGTTTGATCTGATCGGACGTATGTACGAATACACGCATTTATGGTCCTATTTAACCTTTCGACGGGGTTCGCCTGACAATGGTGTCGTGAGTTAGCCCAATGCTGGATGCGGAACTTTTCGAGGAGAGATTTGAATTCCTTCGATATTAAACATTCCGGCACGGCGTATCGTCGAAACAGGTTGTCTTCTAAGATTTTGTTGACTTGAGAGGTGGAAATCTTGCGAAGCGGAAACAACCAACAGTATTTCGAAAACAGGTCCATGACTACGAGCAGGTGACAATGGCCGGTCTTACTTCTGGGAAGCGATTGAATGAAATCAATGGCAATGATCTGAAATGGCTTCGTAGTAACCCTCTGTTGCCCCATCACGGGATGTTGGGACTGGTTACTCGGCTTGCTTTCTTGGTAGATCTTGCACCTTTGCACGTAAGCCTTGATTTCCTTCGCCATATGGGGCCAGTAGTACTTCCTACGGACCTTCGCCAGCGTCTTCTCGTAGCCCATGTGAACAGCCTCATCATGTTCCTCAAACAAAACCTTCTCTCTCAACGCGAACGGAACGCATATCTTCCACTCAAAACGGTAGTCAATGTTCTCCGGGCTGGAGACAAACTTCTTCAAAATCCCATTCTCCACTCGAAAATCCTTGTAGTTTTCCGGCTCCTCGATAACCTTCTGCGTCATGTAGTTATACCAATCGGACGTGGCCGATGTTGCCCTGACCTCTTCCACGGCTCTGGACAGAGCGTCAGGCACAATGTTGTCGACTCCTTTGCGATGGTGGATTTCCATGTCGTGTTTTTGCAATTCGAGGCTCCATCGACATAATCGAGAGGACGTTTTCCAGCTGATCCGTAGGATGTACGTCAAAGCCGACGCGTCGGTGATTACCGTGAACCTCGAACCTTCGATATAACACCTGAATTTTTCCAACGACCTCAGGACTGCTAAGGCTTCCTTCTCGGTAGCAGCATACCGTTGCTGAGTGGCACCTAGTTTTTGCGAAAAGTAGGCCACCGGCTTGTCGATGTCATCATACGTCTGGGTTAAAACTCCGGCAATGGCGGAATCACTAGCGTCGCAATGGATAGAAAATGGCTTGGAAAAGTCGGGGTTTGTCAATATGGGGGCACTGATCAACAACTCCTTGATCTTGACAAACACCAATTCAGCGGAATCGTTCCACTTCACAACCTTCGGCTGATCTTTAAGCAGATCAGTCAATGGGCGTACAATCTCACTAAAGGTTGCTATAAACCGCCGATAGTAGTTGCACATACCCAGAAATCTCCGCAATGCTCGCAGCGACTTTGGACGTTCGAAATTGAAAATGGCTTCGACCCGATCCGGATTTGGGCGAAGTCCATTCTTACTCAAAATATACCCTAAGTACGGGACTTCCGATACACAAAACTTTGACTTCTGTAAGTTGATGGACAGGTTAGCTGCTCTGAGTCTAGATGCCAACTCCTTGAGCCTATCCAGGTGCTCTTCAAACGTGTTGCTTATCACGATGATGTCATCGAGGTAAACAAACACGTTTGGTTCCAGCTCACTCCCGCCCAGAACACGGTCCATCAATCTCGACCAAGTTGCCGGACTGTTCACTAGGCCGAAGGGCATCCGAGTGAACTGGAACAGCCCTCTCCCCAACACCGAGAACGCGGTGTACTTCCGAGAACGTGGATGCAGTGGAACCTGTAGAAACGCCTTCGACAAATCTATCGTGGAGATGTAACAACTCGGACCTAAACGACTCAGGATTCTATCGGCGTGTGGAAGAGGGTAAGAGTCCCGAACAGTTCGCTCGTTGAGCTTCCGGGCATCTAGGCATAACCGGACTGAGCCATCTGGCTTGTCCACTGGGACAAGGCGGAGTGACCAGTCACTGTATGACCGTTCTATAATACCACACTGTAACATACTATCAAGTTCCTGGTTTATCTTCTCTTGCCTAGCGGGGGAGGTTGGAAACGGGTTTATGCGCACCGGAGAAAACTTCTTCGCTTCGTCCGACAGCTCGATTCGATGGCTAATCATTGCCGTTGACTCCAGATGACCTTCTACTGCTGGTTTTAACAACTTCTTCACTTCCTCTAGTTTCTTCACCTGCTCCTGCGTTAAAGAGGACTCCACCGCATGTTCTCGTAGCTCTTCAACGGAACTTGGAAAATCAGTGGCCGCGATGCTCGGCACGATCCCAAACGACTGCCAAAAGTCTGATCCTAAGATCAGTTTGCGTTTGACCGATGGAATAGCTAGAGCTGACAGAATCTTAGTTACGCCATTGAACGTAACTGGTAGATCAACACAGCCTAAAACTTCCAACTTTTGCCTACTGGCGGTAGCGATATCTATGTGGGCGGGTTGTAAACGCAAACGGCATGTTTTAAGTAGAAAATTTGAACCATAACCTAAAATGCTGCGATTCGCTCCGCTATCCAGCAATCCAATCAGTGGAACGTCCAGGATTTCTACTTTTACAAAGGGTCTATCATCGTCTGCGATTTTTAGAAAATGCTCGCTAATTTCAATATTGGAGGAGTGCATATATTCGTCGATACCAACTTGCCTCAAACCTAATGAACGAAGACTACGATCGGGATTACTAGGGGTTTTCTTATCGTACTCAGCTGCCGTCTGCCCCTCCAGACGGGAACTTAAGCGTTTTCTTGCACAGAAAGGGCAAGATTTAGTCTCCACGTTGTGGAAACCGCACTTGTAGCAGAATTTATGCTTGGGGCGCTCGCACTCAGATTGGTGATGACCTGGAAGGCGACAGTTATAACACATGCCGGGCTTGGGTGGAATGTACTTATCCAGTAAAACCTTCAACCCATCAGACACAGACTTTTTACCGTTCTCCTCATCTCCAGACTGCTGATCGCGTGCTGGCTTTCTGTCTCCTTTTTCCCTATTTGGTTTATCCGCTGCTTTCTGATCCGATCGAGATTTAACTGACTGACCTCCATCTCTGCTTGCTTTCGATTTCGTATCTGATCTCAATTCATTAACTTGGGGACGATTCCTCGAAGGTTGTTCATCTTGGTTACGGGTCTCATACTTATACCAAAAAGTGGCATCCAGTTTGCAACCAAAAAGTTTCAGATCTGCGAGATTATCAATTTGAGCAGCTACTACATGCCCTTTGTAATCCGCTCTCAAATTTCTAAACACGATCTCAAATTTCTTTTTTTCTGAAATTGGTTCCGTTAATGAATTGAAAATTTTTTGAATGTCAAAGAAGAAATCCTGAAACTTTTCTTTAGATCTTTGTTTCCTGTCTACAGCTCTAAACTCACTCACGTGGTCGTGATCCGGGCTCAAAAATTCCTTTTTCATCTCGGCCACCAACTCTTGCCAAGACGAAAAATCCTCATTCTCCACCCCTTGCATAAACCAAACTTTGGCTAGGCCTGAGAAAAGATGGATCGCTGAACGAAACAATTCCTTATCGGAGACGTTTTCCGATTTCGCATAAAATTCCACTTCCTTAATGAATCGCATCAAACCTTGACCTCCGTCCCTACCGTCATAACGGCGTAAATTCCAGTCTGACACTGGTTTTGTTCGCCGAGTATTTGGGCCATGGTACCTATGTTTTGATCTCCTCGGTGGAGATGCGGACAATGACGACTCAGACACTGAATCGGATCAACAACTTTATTATTTGGATTTGAATACTTACTCGACAGATCAAACCTATTGATGATGATGATGGTCCCACCTCTAACCCCTACAAAGGTTTGAGCTGGACGAGTTATCTTTAAGATAATTAAATATAAACATTTTAACCAGGTTTGCAAACAAAATCGAGCTGGTTACAATTACAGATATAAATGTCCTGTTAAATATGCTATAGGCATCAACCAAAAACATTCAAAGGTGTAACTAGTTATCAAAAGTCCAAGTATAGTCCTCGACAATACTTCCATTTACACGTGACCTGGGATTTACACGTTTAAGCTTCCGCAGTGCCAGGACTATATCCAAGGAAACGACTTCCAGCCAACCCTTTACTAATTCAAGGCTTTTGCCACAATTTCCACGTATTAGTCATTTATACCTGTATTCCGCGCGCGAGGCTCAAACCATCGTAGACTACTCAAAGCTATTTTTACTATTACTACTACAAAATCAAAAAACTAAAAATCCATCATCACCATCGAGGCAAACAATGTAGTTTTTTGTATATGCTACACCAATTACTAAAATGTCTTTATGACAGTCTCCATACAAAATAATCCGTTAGAGATAACTTTGTCAAGATACATGATTTATCCATTCATAAAAATTTAACTGCTCAATAAACAGCTTTTACATGTGAAATGCAGCGTCTCTTGAATTCTGTAAGTGTAGTTGCACGCTTGATGTGTCTAGGCATCGAATTGAAAACATTTATACCTTTGAAAAATAATGAATTTTGTGAAGCATTATTCAAAAGATGTGGTGTTCTTACTTCATCCGCGTTTCTAGTGTTATATCTATGAAAATCACTTCCTCTTTCAATCCGATCACACAAATATCGAGGCAGCAAACCGTTAACTACTTTAAAAATGAACACCATAGTCAAAAACACAATTCTTTGCTTCACTGACAGCCATTGCAAAGCGTCCAGCATAAAAGTTGAGGAAGTGAATCTATTACATCTTAAAATCAAACGCATTACTTTATTCTGCAAACGCTGTAATCTCGATATTTGTGTTTCATTGGCCAAAAATAAAATGGATGGGCAAAAGTCTAGATGAGGGGAGATGATTGATTTGTATAACTGTATTTTACTACCAATAGTTAAATCGTTTTTCAAGCGACATAGGATTCCATACTTCTTGGCAATTTTCTTGATGACATTGTCAATATGAGAATTGAACTTGAGTTTGTCATCAATAATCACGCCAAGATATTTAATTTCCTGAACGCGATCAAGTGTCTCATCATCAATAACAACAGAGACATCATCATCTACACGATTCCGCGAAATTACCATGAATTTAGTTTTACTTATATTCAATTTCAATTGTTTATACTTCAACCATCTACTTAGAGAACGCAAATCTTCATTCAAGCGTGAAACGGCTTCTTCTAAATCTTTAGCTGCAATGAATAACACAGTATCGTCAGCAAAAAGATTAATATCACAAAACCTTAAAACTCGTCGCATGTCATTAATATACATAATAAATAAAAGGGGCACTCCAAGGTCATTGTCAACGGGACAAGATACAAAATCATTAAAAACAGTCCTTTGTGTTCTGTCAGATAAATAGCTTTCAAACCATTTGTATGCAGAATCCGAAATTCCAAAGCGCTTGATTGTTCTCAACAATAAGGGCCTAGAAATTGTCTCAAAAGCGCGTTTTAGATCCAAAAACACAGCAACAATCGTATCTTTATGCTCCAAATTTTCTTTCCATTTAGCTAACACTAAGTTTAACGCGGTTTCACAAGAATGGCCTTCCCGGTATCCCGATTGTTCCGGTATCAACAAACAGTTACTATTTAAATATTCTAACAGCTGGCCTTTTACAACAAGTTCCAAAATTTTCTCTAATGTGTGCAACATGTTGATGGGACGAAACTCTTCGGCTTTAATCGTCCCAGCAACTTTTTGTATAGGAACAACTAAAGATTCTTTCCAAATATGCGGCACGTGCCCAGATTGCAATGATTGATTAATAAGGTCCCGCAGAGTGTGTCGAATGACATGAAAGCAATCTTGAATAACTCTAGCATTAACATTATCTACTCCAGCCGTTTTTCCTAATGAAAAGCAAATATTTTTAAGTTCATCTAATGTAATTGGGTGAAAACCATTAAATCTACAATTACTATTAATCGGCTGTTTTATTTCGTCCGGTTCATTGATCAGTTCAATAGATTGATTGATCAGTGAAACGCTCTCGACGAAATAGTCATTAAACTTAGAAGCAATTACTTGTTCTGACTGTTCTAATATGCCATCAAAAGTTATGGTCCGCGATTTACAATTACTAGGCTTCATCAAAGATTTCAAAATTTTCCATAACTCTTTGCTGTTGTTTTGATGCTGATCAATTTTCCTCTGAATATATTCACATCGAGTTTTCTTAATCGATTGTGAATATTTATTACGCACGACCGTGTACCTATTCCAATGATTATCACTATTAGATCTACAAAACTTTTTGTACCATTTGTCCCTCTTACGTTTAAGACGCAAAAGATCCAAATTGTACCAGCTGTTCGAGTTTTTCAAAGAAACAAACTTTTGTTCAACTAATTTATTGGTACAAGTTTTCAAAACGTTAGTAAGAACAGCTGCATCTTCATCTAAAGTTCCGGTAACTAATGGAAAATCCACGCTTCTCTCAACAAGATTCGAAACAGCTTGCTTCGAATATTTCCTCCAGCACTTCAATTTTACAAAATTATCGTTATCGTTAACACTGTCTAAGAAATTAATTACTACAGTTTCATGATCGGTTATTTTCAAATCAGCTTGAGTAACTGAACTGACAGAATCAAAATTAGAATAAACATGGTCAATCAAAGTTCTACTGTGCCGGGAAATACGCGTACATTCACTTACTAATTGTTTTAAATTAAAGAAATCAGCTAATTGCTTCAGATGGATCGAATTGCTAGTATCATGCCAATTAATGTTAAAATCACCCGCAAGTATATTTAATTTACTAGAATCTAAAAATGTCTCGAACCAGTTCTCTAAAATTTCAATAAAACGCTGATTACTTGAACTGGGAGAATGATACAAAACACCATAATTACCCATCTTCATGCCACGTTCAACTGTAATGCCTAAGAACCAATTGCCATCAATAACTTCGTTTTGGCGAATATTGAATTGAACTGATTCTTTGACATAAATAGCAACACCGCCAGTGTGCCTCGAATGTGACAAACAAGCAGCAGCTTTATATCCCGGAATGCTATACTGATCAAAAGATTCAATTTCTACAATATGTGTTTCTGCTAACAAAACCAAAAGTGGACGATTTTCTTCTACAATCTGACGTAATGTTACGTAGTTTGTAGATAACCCCGCAATATTCAAATATAAAATCTCTAATTTACTCACATTACTACTGGAACTTGATTGCTATTTATTGAAATGTAAGCTGCTTTTTTTCTGATCATATAGTTTTTTATACACAAAACAATTAGAACTAAATGCTGCGTGGTTGACGTCCAGATTTAATTTACGCTCCTTATTAGTTTTTAAACAATTAACGCATTTCAATACAGTTGACGTACACTTAGAGGTGCTATGTTGTTTGCTGCATCTAGAGCATCGTTCGCAATTTTTGCAATCCGTGCTTTTGTGCCCAAATTCTCCACATCTGAAGCATCGCAAAACATTAATCGCGGGAACTATCGAGCACCGATCAAACCCTACATTTACTTTTTTCGCACATAACAAACATTTATACGTCTCGATATCGACTTCAATCACAACACTAAACTTGTTGTAAGTGAAGCGTGGATTTTCAAACATGTTAACTACTTTTACATCATTAATTGCGATGTCTTCATTTTGACTTTTTAAGAAGTCAATGAAGACATCGGAGGAATACTGATCGCTCATGCCCACCACTTTTAACATTGGCACCGATGTGGGAACAACAGCGTTGTAGTTTTCACCCAAATTGCTTTCAATGCCCTTTTTCACCTCATTTACATTGTATCCTGTTGCACACTCAACAATAATGGAGCCATATTCAGAATACGTTCCTTAGACTTCTGGCGAACTGTTCTTGCTCCGGACGGTTTTGCAATACTGGGTGAAACATACGAATCTGAAGTTGGTTGTTCCAAAGTTGACCGGAGCAGACGACGCGATTGACTAGCACCTGAATTTGACGGCTTTGATCCTTCTGCAACCCGTGATTCCCCGTCGGTATCATCTGTCTGTGTCTCTTGTGACACACGCTGTACATTCGAAGGAACTGGAAGACCTAACTGTAACTGGGTCAGGGAATCTGTAATCTGCAGCATCACTTCCTTGCGAATCGAATCAATCGGAGAAAACATAGTGAAGAATGTGCTGTACAACCGACGAATAGTACCTAGAAGCCTGTCCAGATCTTCTAGATCAATTTCCTCTTCGGCGGCACTTTGAATGGCCGAACATCGAGCAAAATAGTGCACTAATCGTGTCCCTAATGCCTCCCTAACGCCTTCGAACTCCTTCCTCTTTTCCAAATAATCTCGAATTTCCTTAATCTTTCCATCGATCAACCTAATTTCTCCATCGACCGTACGAGTTTCACAAATTGCAAAATCGACTTCTTCCGGATCGCCTCTTTCCCTCTTCAACTTTTCCCGCAAACGTCTTCTGATTACCGACAAACTTTCATCTTTGACGAATTGAACTGCTCTAACCTCTAGTTCAAATTCAACCTCTTCCTTTTCCAGATGGTGAACCAAAAGGGTTCGATATTTTATCTGGATTTCAGAATCCATGACTGTGAATCTTTTGGGTGGTTGGAGCTTTCAGGACGTAACGAGTGTTCGAATCGTGGCTAGATCAACGTCTGTGCCCTGTCCAGACTCACTCTTATATCCAACTGTACTCACCCTTCTCAGTCGCGATTTGGTTTAATCGGACTCCAGGACGGTTTTCAACGCAGCCTTATAGCACAAACGAAGTGACAGACGACTAACTGGCGATGAAATCCATTTAAATAATGTGGTTCACTGTAATAGAATTTTCTTGGAAGCTTGTGCCATCATCCACCAGATGGGTTAGTTTTTTTGTTTTGATTTGAACAAAGTTGATTTTGTGTACAATGATTCTTTGACAGTGTGCAAAGAGTGCGTATCATTTTGTAATTTTTTTATGCATTTCAGTTTTGAGTAGAGTGAAAGAGATAGAACCAAAACATTCTAGTACATTTGGTGAAAATGCTAGTTCAATCTAGTAGTAGTGTTGCCATGTGGTACAATCCAGTAGTAGTGGTGTTGCCATGTGGTACACTGAAAAAATGCAATAGCAGGTTAGTCACCAAAGTTTTCGAGCCGCTCCGTCTGTCACTTCGTTTGTGCTTATAGATTCTAGGGCCCACTCGTTACATCCGGAACAACTCCAACAACCTAGAAAACTTCTCAGATCTGCAAAACAACATCGATTCCGTTTGATTCTAGCTAGTACGAAAATATCGAAAATATCAACTAACCGAATGAATATCAACAAACGAATGAACAGCAACAAAACTTATAAAATGATTTAGTGAAGACCAAGGGTCCTTCATTGTTATTAATTGATCTGTTTCGAATCCTCCCAAATATAACATGCAACATACTTAGAAAAATATTGCTAAAAACTAAATTGCCGTTTGAAGAACGCAAAATAATAAAAACTGATTTTTCTGTTTTTCCTCCCCGCAGTCGGAGTGGTGAGATAATGTAACCGATTCTGAAAGTAATTATTATATTTTTGTTGGGCGCCAATTTGTTACTCCTTTCTATACACTGAACCAAAACACCCGCCGCCCGTTGAATGAAATCTCATTCAGCGTCAAGCAAAACTAATGATTCCTGAGATTGAATGACAATCAAGTCGAATGATTTTATAATCAGCAATAAATTATTTTTGTTTACATTTAAAAATAATGTTTTTTCTATTTCATCCGATAATCAGTCATATATTAACAGGCACATTAAACGTATGTTTTTCATCATGAACCAAAATTAATATATTTCTTCATAGCCCCTTTATGAAAATCATTCTATTTCAGGTTTATCGTCATCTTTCGGTTATTCTTCATACCAGTTAGCAAATGGTGGCGAACAAACAACATTGTGACTGCGCGAGTTGGTGAAAAATTTAGAGTGATTTAATAGTGATTTGTGAAAAATTAGACTATGGTGATCTCGATGGTGATAATATGACATCCATGGACGAGAATACTCGAGTGGTAGACGAGAAATTCTACCACATTTACACCGTTGCCTCGCAAATTGGTATACCCGTAGCCACAGTTCTTGCATTGTTCGGTTGGTCCTTTGTTTCAATATTTCTCATATTTTTTATTAACTAGTTTCTTTATGTTTTATAGATAAACATTACCCCGCAGAATGTTTTGGTACGTTAACCGAAACCGAGTGGGAAACTGTCTTGCAAGGCACCGGATTGGAAGGCAAAGGCTTGGAAGTGTTCCGTCGGATAGTGGCGTGGAAAACTGCAGCGGTAATTATAACCTCACTTTTTATTATGTGTGATGGCTGAAGGTGTGATTTATGTCGCTTTTGTCTTGGTGTAGTACTAGTGTAGTGTAAGCGTCAAGAAGCGCGATTTATTGATAGCTCATCATAATTTGTTCACTCGATATCTACACCCTAAATTTGTGGGTGTACGACGTTGCAGACTCGGTGTAACTCGAGGTGTAACTACATCTCATATCCGAAAACGACATAACCAGTGCTCAGCGCGCACGAGAAAATAAGTTAACATTAATATATTCAATTAATCATGTTTTGTTGTTTTTGACATCATCCACATTCAGAGGGCCATTCACTTTCGAATGTATGGAAATGGTAGGAAACCATTTGGAAATGCATGAAAATTTTCAGTTTTTATTCATTATCGTCTTTATGAGCAGATTTAGATGCACAAAAATTGCACGAGTACATTACTATGGTGATAAGGTAAACACTCGTTTATTTCTTTCCTTCTGTGAAAGCATGCTTAATCACAAATCGTGGATTTTCTGATATTCTCCATACTGCAAAAAACTATTTTCCTACCACTGAAGGGGCGACATCTCTCGGATCTTTAGTATAGCTACTACTCAAATCATATAATTAATTATTCGCCTATACTGAAACTGCTTTTTAAAGTTTATGTGTGCACTAATAAACATCCCTAATCCCGTTTTTGTAACCAAACATGCAACCAAACCAAACTTGCGTAAATGCCACCCATTCAAATAACAGCATTGTCACGCAGGTGATAATTTTGACTACCCCAAGCTAGACCTCAAGATTTTATTGGTTTGCGTGGGTGGAATTTAAGCTTTGCAAGGAAAGCAAGCTGAACATTGCATGATGTCCTAAGTAACATGATTTGGAGGCGAACCAGCCTCAGGCTGAAAGCCTCCTTAATAAAGATTAATCAAGCAATCAATCCTAAGTAACATTGACAAATTCTCTTCGTCGACTTTCTCTTTGTATCCCCACGGCCATGAAAAGACATTACCAGGTATTTTCAGTACACAGATCGATAAAATAAGCTTTTATCTAACATTTAATATGACAAACACAACAAGAAACGGTTCTGTGCTCAACTTATTAACGAAAGAGAAAGTTGACGAAGAAAATCGATCAATGTTTAGAACCTAATGCAATGTTCAGCTTGAAAGGTGTTCCAAAGCTTTGTCAGCAAAAACTGACAAGTCTTTTCTTTTGTTGGCCGAAGTAAGTACCTTTTTTGAACCGTGCAGCAATCATCGAGGCAATCATAACAATAGTTTGCCTCAATAGATATTTACATATCGATTATCAGAGCTTGTAAAACTTGCAAGTAAATTGATAAATGTAATACTTTCAGTAAATAATTAGCGACAACGTTTGTTCAATACTATTAATTTGATATTCTAGTTCTATGATTGAGCTTTAAAATCATCGATATCAATTCTCGTGCTTTTAATCAGCGGTAATTGTAACCAAGCACTTTCCGCTGACGTTCCGTTGTCAATAGATTTCTTCTGTCCAGGATTGTAAACATAAGAATTTAGGTGTGAAATGATGATTCGTAAATTCAATCAAAGTAGCAGTGGTAGCAGTTCCCTTTACTTCAGCTGTTCTAAGTTTGCCTGAGTTTAAGCCACCGATAACTCTCGACAGAATTAACCAATATCGGAAACAGGTACCGTAAAACGGGGTAACATTGATAGTTTTTTTTAAAGTATATTCTAAATATTTTTTTACAGTAATGACTGTTTAAAACAAGTGCTGAGGATCCAAGAATTAATTCGTTAGTAATATGTTGAACGAAAATTTGCACTATTTTTTTTAGTTTTGTGACCGAACTTCAGTATTTTGATTTGGGGTTACTTTGATAATGCTCGATGAATGTAGAAAAAAAATGAGTGAAACTCAAACAATTTAGTTCTTTAAATATGAAACCACAGACAAAATGAAACTTTGAATGACTATATAATCAGAAAACTTCATTAGCAATAATAATACAACATTGAATTTGTGATGGCTATATCGGAAATACATTTCATAAGTCATGTTTTAAGTGCTTTTTGAAAAAGACGAAAAACACTAAGTGGTTTATTAATAGTTTTGTAAAATATGTAACACATACTATTTATAAACTATATACCATATCAACGGAAATACCCTACGCTACAATACCCGCATAAACGCGAACCATAAATTGACCTTACCTAAAATGTTCACGATATATTCCACGTAAAGTTGAGCGATAATACAAAACCATTAATGGACCTTACTGACTACCATAACCATTACCATTAATGTTCTCCAATCATAAGTAAAAACGTTCTTATATAGTTCTCTTTCTGAAAATGTATGGAGAAAACAAGAATTTGGAATGGTAATGGTTCTTAACAATCCATTATTTGTAAGGTCCAGTTCCAAAAAACCATAATACATAAGGTTGAAACTTTATCATTAAACGTTCATGTAATGTTCCATAACCATTTCAGTTAAAGTTTAGCAGGGATTATAAACAATTTTTAGCCATTTTAGGTAAGGTCAATTTAAGGTTCGCGTTTATGCGGGTATGGAACCAATGTTTCTTATTTGGAAAAAGCACAGCGAGTAAATTTATTCTTTATATTATACTATCAAAGTTACCCGCATTATCAAAGATACCCCGTTTTACGGTACATCCGATTGTTTTGATGAACAAGCACGAAATAAAAAAAAAGTCGCTGGTGGTGTAGAAACGGTGTTAGAACATTCAGGTCAATTAACCACTTCATTCGAGCAGCTTAAATTGACGTTTACTACCACTCGAACTTTGAAATAAAACATTATTTTGAGATTTTTTCTTCTAGAACCTCGAGAAAAGTAGCTAACATTTGTGCGTTCTATAAAAAAAATAGAAATTAGTTGGTCCGGTTTTGTGAAATCGCTGGTAGAAAGTCACGCCAAAACTGCTTGACAAAGTGGTCAATTTTTCTGGCATATAGTTCACCGGTATGGGAGGATTGACTGCTTCCGGTGGCTGTATCAAATTATATTATAGAAGCTATTGCACCAACCTACTTCCTGACCAAATATAGCTTTGATTTTCCAATGTGCCTAAGAGAAGCTTTCGCTCGTCAATAGTGAAAATATAAAATATTAAATTATTTATTTATTTATTATTTTTAAACAATTTTTTCAAAAAAGTTGTGCTTCAAAAAATTATTTACGAACTGCAATGAGTATTTGAATTTCTCATGGCCACATGCTGGTCCCCCGGAAGATCGTGAACATCCGTAAAAAAATCAATTTTATTAACCTGGTGACGGTAATCAGGGTGACCAACGAATTTTTATTATGAAATTCCTGATTTTTCCCGGTTTTCCAAGGGAAATTCCAAACATTTCTCGCTTTTAATATAGTCAACAATCCATAACTTGATGTCCACTAACTCGATATCGATTTATAGAACCATAGTAAAAATTAATTTCATGTGATTCTATAACGCAATGGTCCCTTCACTATCGAGTTTTAGAGAGTTCACTGTATTAAACAAAAACTTAAAGTGTTCATGATTACATATGTTCGAATTGATTTTTGGGAAAAACATCTTCTATAGCATTTTTGTATTAAAAAAAGCAATCTTTAAAATCAGGTTTTAATCCATTACCTAAGTTGTTCATCCCGCAATTGAGGATGAGCAAATAATAATTATGAATTAGTTAGTCCAGCATCTAAGTCAACTGAATGGGTGTAACCATAGAGGTAACTGTATACAGTGAGATTTTGAATTTTTTTTAGACATTTTAAAGTTGATATAAATGAGATCTAGTAGAAATTCTTCGAGATTTCGGAGCAAGAAAATATTTTAACGCTCCGTAGCCTATACGCATACAAAAACATTAATTTTGAAAAATATCAAGATTTACTTCCAAGGTTATTCAGCTAATTTTGAGTTAAGGACTGATTTTTTTTAGAGTTTTGTGACTTATGAAAATCTTCGTGTAAAAGATAAAGAAACAGAATTGGAATTTGTTTTCTTCATAAATCTGGAACTGAGAAAAATACTCATTAATGGTGGTAAGCTCCAGCCGGTATTATCCTCGTATTAAATCCTAATCAAGAATGTCCGGCTGGTTTGATGTCGACATCAGAGTTAATCGACATAACTTTGAGCAAACATTTTGCAGATCATACAAACAGCGACGGTATTAAAAGTTAATCCGAGTTGGAGCTTACCGCCATAAGAGTATTGTGAAAAATTTACAAATAACTTTTTATAGATTTTAGGAAAGTTTTGGGTAAATTTGAAAGGAATTTAAGGTTTTATTCTAAAGATTTACTAACCAGGATTCTTTAAAAAATCTAGGAAAAAACACCAAAGATAGTTCCAAGCAGAACTCCATGACTTTTTGAAATAAAGTTTTAAGAAATTCTTAGATTTCTCGAAGAAGAAAGGATTATTCTTCTTCTTCATAGCATTTTACGCTTATTGTATATTGCATACTAGCTTATTGCGTGCCCTCAACTTAGTGTTCTAGATGCACTTCCACAGGTATAAATTGAGAGCTTTCGATGCCTGTACCATTGGTGCATTGGTGTAATTGTGTGGCAAGTCCAAGCATACTTCTATCATAGAGGTAACTCCATAGAGGTAACTCTAAGACTAGAAGGTCCCGAAATAACGTGCTCAACTTTTTGACTCAGCTCTGGTACTCTCTTCGGTCCCAAGCTAATCGATTCACCCCTCGAAACATAGGAAAAACCAATAACCCCTCATTTTATCTGTCAACCTTTCATAGCAAATCAAAACAAACATTGTGTAGTAGTAGAATTTCGACTAGAATGAGGTATGTTAATTGTTTGCTTGGGACCAATAGGCTAGTCAAGTAGTGAGCCAATTTAAAATCGTTAGTTTCGTATTGATTGTTGGTAACTCTAAGACTAGTAGGTCCCGAAGAAACGTCCTCAACTTTTTGGCTCAGCTCTGGTACTATCTTCGGTCTCAAGCTAATCGTTTCACCCCTCGAAACATAGGAAAATCCACTAACCCCTCATTTCATCTGTCAAACTTTCATAGCGAATCAAAACAGACATTTTGTAGTACTAGAATTTTGACTAGAATGGGGTACGTTAATTGATTTACTTGGGACTAATAGGCTAGTCAAGTACTGAGCCAATTTAAAATCGTTAGTTTCCACCGGTTGTTACTACTCCCTACCTTGTACATGGCATTAGCGTCACTGGAAATTAATCTTTCGATTAAACAAATTTTCAATTTTATTATGCCAAGAAAAACAACACATAATTTTATAAAGTTAAAGTTGATCAGTTGCATTTTGTTGTGCACATATTTTATTTAATGAAAAACCTGGCATGATGGCTTAGTCGTTAAAATGTAAAAAACAATTGCAACTGATTCACTAAGAACCGTTTCAATCCATTAAAAAATATGTTTTGATGAGATTATTCACTGGAATTAACGTTCGAATTTCAGTTGCCGAAAATAGTCCAAGGGAGCCAACAATTACTTTACACTCAAATAACAGGTTTTACCGGTAACTTTTTATCTGCCACTAATTAGATAAAGCTAATTCGTTAATTAAGACCTAGCCTGAATTTGATAAATATATATTGTATAGGTATTATTTGTTATATCAAAATAAAACACATTATTAAGATTGATTGAAAAAAAAACTTGTAGTTCGAATAATTTTTTTTTTACGCAGAAAATTGCTCCGGATCAGTCCTGCATACCACCGTTAGAGTCGAGCGTTTACGTGTTCCAGATCACGGACGACACCAATGATAAACGAGGTTCTCATCCAAACCCGTCAACTTCAGACGGACATGCTCTGCCGCACCAGGAAGTAAATCTCATGACTTTCTCAGAAGTGGTTCCGCCTGAACCCGGTATCTTAGACCCCAGAACATCATCTAATGAAGATCCAGAAGAAGAAGATGATGGTTGTGCTGAAGAAGATGGTTCTTGTGACACGATGGTAATGTGTAATGCTGAACCAAGCGGCAGTATTGGATCCAATGAGACGCAGGATGTATTAAGTACTTCACACACTGCTCGACACGCTGTACATCACAACCAAGATTATGCTGAGGTAATTGCTTGATAAAATTCTTTTACGGGGATGTTAGAGTAGGTTTACATGTTTAGGTTATGACCTATATTTAGACCAGTACTAGTACCCCAGTTGTACTCCCATTCGTTGGGCTATAGATCATCGATATCGAAGTCAAACGTCATTTTTGACCATGGGGTTCTAAAATTTGAAAAATGTATCGGTTTTTATACATCATTTGAAAGAGCTTCGTTTTCTGAGCACAGTGATATTCTATTTGAACCCATACACTTTCACCTCGATTTTAAATCAAGATCTAAAGCAAAAGAATAACTTCACTGTTTGACATTAAACTAACAAACTGACAGCTGACTCCCTTACAAAGTGCCGCCGGGGGCGCCAAGATGTTGATTTTTGCAAATTTAATCGTACTTACTTAAAATATTTCCAGTAGTGTACCAAAATTCATGAAATTTTGAAAAAAAAAAATCCATTTTTGATTTCATTTCGAGGGGCTCATGGATGCATAATTTGCATTTTTAAGACGATTTTGATGATAAATAACAATCAAAATAGTTGAGAGAAAACTCATTTTCAGCTTTGACAGCTCAACCCAACTAACATTTCAGATTTCATGCTACTCATTATTTGCTACTCAGTATGACTTCTGATTGTTCTGAAGTTGATAGATTTCAGCATTATTATCCACCAATAAACTAAGCAAAACAACTATCTGGAGCAAGCATGTGTAATATTTTATTTTTTTTTTTTTTTTTAATAATTCGTTTATTTTTCCAGGCTCATTTGCTGTAGCTTTGCGGAGCCGATATTCATTGTTTAGATAACAAAATTACTTAAAACTAACGTTAGTAAAGCGGGGGCCGATTACTCGCGGCTATCTCGAGGTTAGGGGTAACAAATTGTAACAAATGGATGGCAGGGTAGGGATTGTGAACACAAGGTTTGGAGAGCAATGTGCTCTTGATCTCGAACTAGGCGACACTCTGATGAAAAAGACAAACATGGGGGTACACCGATGGGTAGCTAACAACTTGGGAGAACACAAGATGACACTAACTTCTAAATCCTCAAATCTATCCGTTTTAAAAACACATAAATTAAATTCAAATAGTCAAGGTCTCGGCTCGCCAAGACATCTCTAACGGGTATCGCGGGTTGTTTTCCTCGGGCCCTGAGGGATGTGGATAACTCAGATCTGGCAACACGGTGTAAGGTACACGACCAAACAACATGCTCGATATCGTGATAACCACTGCCACACGCACATAAATTGCTGCCTGAGAGCCCAATTCGATAGAAGTGCGAGTCTAACGAGCAGTGATTGGACATAAGCCTTGATATAACGCGTATAAAGTCGCGGCTCATGTCCAACCCTTTGAACCATGGTTTGTTCGACACCTGTGGGAGAATAGAATGTAACCATCTTCCCAATTCACCATCATTCCATTTTTGTTGCCAACTGATGAGGACTTGCTGGCGAGCAATGGAGAAAAATTCGTTGAAGGCGATTTGTCGCTCAAAAATATCGCCTTCCATAGCGCCCACCTTAGCCAATGAGTCCGCTTTCTCATTACCCGGAATTGAGCAATGAGCTGGGACCCAAGCTAAGGTGATAGTATAGGAGCAGTTAGATAAAGCACTCAGTTTAGATCGTATTTCAGGCAGGAAATACGAGGAGTGCTTCATCGGCCTCATTGAACGAATAGCCTCCAATGAGCTAAGACTATCCGTAAAAATGAAATAATGGTCAGAAGGTAGTGAGGCAATTCGCTCTACTGCGTAAAATATAGCTGCGAGTTCCGCAACGTATACGGAGCATGGTTTCTGCAGTTTATAGGAGGCGCTATGAAATTGATTAAATACACCAAATCCAGTGGAAGCATTTATGGTTGACCCATCTGTGAAAAATCTTTTATCGTTACTTACATGGTGGTACTTGATTGCAAAAATTGAGGGAACAACCATCGACCGATGGTGATCTGGTATTCCATGGATTTCTTGCATCATGGTCCGATCAAAATTTACAGAGGAACTATAGAAGGCTTGGAAGCAATCACGATTGGAGATTAATGAAGAAGGACCAACCTCCAGCGTCATGTACTCATAGTACAAACTCATGAATCTTGTTTGAGGATTTTGGTCGAGCAGCTTCTCAAACTGTTCTATTACCAAAGGATTCAATACTTCACAACGGATGAGGAACCGGAAAGACAGCTCAGCGAAACGATCTGTCAGTGGGAGAACACCCGCGAGTACTTCGAGGCTCATCGTATGCGTCGAGTGCATACAGCCAAGCGCGATTCGGAGGCAACGGTATTGAACTCGTTGCAGCTTCAAGATATGTGTTTTCGCCGCGGATTGAAAGCAGAAGCTACCGTACTCTAGAACCGACAAGATGGTTGTTCGATACAACCTGATAAGATCTTCCGGGTGTGCTCCCCACCAAGTTCCGGTAATTGTACGAAGAAAATTGATTCTTTGTTGGCATTTTTGTTTTAGATACGCAATATGTTTTCCCCATGTGCATTTGGAATCGAACCAGACACCTAAATACTTGAAAGATATACTTTGAGTGATTGTTCTACCCTTTAGTTGAAGCTGTAACTGTGCAGGATGATGCTTCCTAGAAAAAACAACCAACTCAGTTTTCTCCGGAGAGAATTCGATACCCAGCTTCATAGCCCAAGTAGACAAATTGTCTAAGGTATCTTGCAATGGTCCTTGCAGGTCCGGTGCACTTGGCCCTATAACGGACACAACGCCGTCATCTGCAAGCTGCCTTAGCGAGCAATTTTCATCAAGACAACCATCAATGTCTTTAACGTAAAAATTATAAAGAAGGGGGCTTAAACATGAGCCCTGGGGGAGACCCATGTAACTAATTCGTGAAGTTGTCGAGTTTCCATGAGAAAAGCTCATATATTTCTCAGACAACAAGTTGCTCAAATAGTTGTTCATAATTGTTGAAAGCCCACTATCGTGGAGTTTATCCGAAAGGACATCGATACAAACAGAATCAAAAGCCCCCTTAATATCCAAGAAAACTGAACCCATTTGCTGTTTTTGCGCATAGGCCAGTTGAATTTCAGTTGAAAGCAACGCAAGACAGTCGCTCGTTCCTTTGCCTCTCCGAAATCCAAATTGCGTATCTGAAAGTAAACCATTCGACTCGACCCATTTGTCTAGACGAAAAAGAATCATTTTCTCCAACAATTTCCGTATACAGGACAGCATCGCGATGGGACGGTACGAGTTATAATCCGACGCGGGTTTACCGGGTTTTCGAATGGTAATATTTTACTAATATGCTAATATCATGAGATTCATTGATCGAATCTCAGGATTAAAATTTAATTTTGTTATTAAAAGAAACCGTTAAAAAAAAATCGTGTGAAATAGGTCCATGCAAAAACTATCCGGTGGAATTTAAATAAAGTTCAGACAGTGGTGCACGAGGTGGCGCACTACGCAATATTTTTTTCATGAGAAATCGATTTTGTTCAATCATTAATAATTTATAAAAAAAATTATAGAGGTTTTTAACGTTATTATGTCTAGATGAAAAGTTATAAATTCAACTTTATTATTGTGTTTCATCAGATTTCATCAGGAGTCCTGCAACCAAGGATGGAGAATGAACCTGATATTGGCAACTCTCCCTTCTTCGCACCAGATGACCTCAATTTACTTCTGTCCACATCTGAAATTGGACAATCCATTCTTCGGAGCAGTTTGAAGGGGCCACTGTCCAAGGATAGCAAGAAAGAACTTGCGAGCATCATAGCGAATCATCACATTTCCCGTCACTCCCAAGGAAACAACGTAGGGTTGTGCCGACTTACCAAAGCAGTTCTTGAAAATTATGTCAACTGCATAAAGCTGCGGTTCCCAACTGAAAAAGACGATATGGTACGAGTAATAAAATTATATCTCTAACGGATATGTGTACATATTTGTTTACATATTTTCAGGTAACGTACTACATTCCGGCTGAACCACCGGAAAGAAAAAATCCTGGAGGATCAATTTACCAGGCTTACAAGCGCATAAAAAGCATGAAACGTGATCGACAACAAAGAGAACTACAACATGCGGCAAAACTAGCCTCAGCTAAAGAAAATAATGGAAATCCTCATCGTGCTGAACAATCCGAAGCTTACAGGTGGCTTGCTCTGAACAATACGCCATGGGAGACAGTAATAAAAATGTGGAAAATGTCTGAAACATCCCGATTCGATCATATGAAAAAGCTGAAACCTGCCGAGATCATAACAAAATATCGACACTATGCAGAACCTCTCGGATATCAGTTGGTAAGGAAGTAAATAAAAAAAAAACATAATTTCTTTAATAATTTTATTGTATGCTTTTCTAGATTGATCTCGATTATCATTCACTAGGATTTGCAGAGGGCATCCAAAACTGGCCCGAAGTTGTGAAAACATTGAAACCGTACTTTATTCTGAAAGTACGTGACCAGTTTTCTACAGCAGTACTTGAATACATGATTCAAGACGGAGCTACAGAAGGTTGGTTATTAAATATAAAAATTAAATAAATTGTTTATATCTTTTATGTTTCAGACATTCTTGTATGCTGCACGCTGATTTTACTTAACTGCTGTGTAAAACCGTGCAAGGTAAACAAAAGCGTCAGGCCAACAATACTCACTGCTCAGGAAGATATATTGTTGTTTGCTGAAACTGTGCAAAGTGGTTCGGATTGTATACATAAACTGTTTGATTCGTATGCGGCGCAAGGTATCGCTCCTCACCCAAAAATTATTGCAATCGGATCCAGCTACAGGAATCTATCTGGAGAGTTTTATGTCCTATTTGATCGTATTCAGTACAAAATTAATTCAGCGGCTCGGGCGGTAGATGTAATTATCAAGATGTGCAATGTAATGAACCAACCATTTTCGAAGGTCACCAAACTCGTATGGTATACTGTTGAAGAAGTCCTGTACAAAATTCGAGCACCCGCTCAGTACAAAGAAATCGAAACCATCAAAAAGCTACTAAAATGAGCAATTCAGTGCAGTGTTTCTATACCGGATGCCAACAGATATTTACCAGAGTAAATGATTACATTGCACACTTAAAAACGCACAATCTTGATAAACCACTTCGACTAGTATGCACATTTACCCATTGTACTCAAAAGCTAACGAATATGTATAGGTTTAGTCGACATCTTAAAACTCATTTATCTGCCAGAGACGATGATATGGATTGTGAGAAAAACCATGGGTCCATTAGGGAATATCTCACTTCCGTTAATAATTCTGAAACGGTAATGATAAGGCATTCATAAATTTATAAAATATGAACCATAACACCATTTTTTATTTTAGGAAACAACCTGCACGCAGGCAAACAATTCACTAGATGCTACCAAATCAAGCATACTACCTGAATCCTTGAGGACGATCGAACAGAAGGCGCTCAGTTTCACGCTCGATCTGCATAGAAGAAAGAATTTCACACGTAAAGATGTAATAGATGTTCAAAAAGAAATTAAAGTGATGAACACTCACCTAGAACATCTCATTCGAACATGTGCTCCGGCAGGAGCTGATCCTCAGACGCAGTATATATTTGATGTTATGTTAAGTAAACTTTCTACTCTTTTCGATTTTATTGATACTGAACATAAGCTATTCAAATATCTTAAAGATTTAGATTTAATGAGGAAACCGCAGAAGTTAATTGTTCAAAGTGGCAAGATGTTCGATATTGGCGAAGATAATGAAGAGCTTGAGAACAAAAAAGCGTGCCTGGTGTTGATGGATATTGAGTTCCAAATTAGAAAATTTCTCGAAAGCGATAACGTACTGAAAGAGTTAAAGCAACATGAGGAGATTCTGATGGGGAAATCAACTTTTTGCCACCTTGTCCATGGTTTGACATATCAAAAAATTAAATCTAAATATGCAGATAGATCAATCATTCCGATTTCCTTCTACGCAGATGAGTTTGAAATAAATGACCCACTTAGTTCGCACGTGAAAAAACATAGCATTTGTGGTCTCTATTATGGGTTTCCTACCCTTCCTGAGCAATATAGGGCGAAACTTTGTAATATTTTTGTAGCAGGAGCCATAAAGAAGGTTGATATAAATGAGCACGGAATAGAACAGTTTTTGGTCCATGTGATAGATAAATTTAAAGAATTGGAACTCAATGGTATTTTAATCAATATTAATGGCGAAGAACAACGAGTCCATCTTGTACTTATGCTCGTGCAGGGAGACAATTTAGGTATTCACCAACTGTTGAAGTTCTCAGGTTCATTTTCGGCAAATCATTACTGTAGATTTTGTAGAAGAGCGAAAAATTTATTATCTAATGACGATAGGGAATACAAGGATGATCTTCGTACCGTAGAAAATTATAATTTAGATATTCTACTCAAACAGTCATGTAGTGGTTTAGTATCGAATTCAATTTTCAACGAGTTACCTTCATTCCATGTGGTAGAGAACCTGTATGCTGATGTCATGCATGATATGTACAGCACTGGCGTTTGCTATTATGGATTTGTCGAAATTATAAACCATTGCATCTATAAAAAGAAGTACTGCACATTAACTCAGCTAAATAAAAGACGAAGGTCTTTGAACAATTACAGGCTAGAACAGGGATTGTCGAGGATGCCAGATATAGATGAAACAACTATTAAGTCGAAGAAATCTGTCTCATTGAGAATGACTGCTAATGAAATGTATGTATTTAGTATATATTTTACATTTATAGTTGGACCATTTTTTAATCCTCAAGACCCAGTTTGGAAATATGCAACAGTTTTGATCAGGATAATAGATAGTGTGAATGCACCTGCTTTTAATTCGAACGATTTGCATCAATTGAATCACTTAGTTAGCGAACATCATAAATTATACACTTCACTTTTTCAACAAAGCCTCAAACCAAAACAACATTTCTTAACACATTACTCGACAATAATTAAACACAGTGGTCCACTAAAAAAAATAAGTTGCTTTAGATATGAGGCACGACATCGGAACTTCAAACAGTATTTTGATAACACATCTTCACGGAAAAAATCCATGTTACACGATGTGCGTTAAGGCAGGCATACTTTTTACGTATGATGTTGTAAACAATAGCTTCTTAAAATTGGAAACTATTGCTGACTTTGTGGATAGTACGTGGGAAGAAAAAACATATTTTAACAACTTAAAAACCACTTTCATGATCGCTAGTTTTGAACACATTCAAACGACCAAGTCCCTAACATACAAAAATATGAATTATAAAGAAGGTCACTTTTTGACAGTTACTTTTGATTCAACCATAGAAGCTTACCAAATCATTGATGTCATCAAATATAAGACCCAATTATATTTGATAGTATGTAAATGGTCTATAAAAAAATATCAAGAGCACTATCAAGCGTATGAAATAGGGTATAAACAAAACTGCATCAATATGATAGGAATAGATATGTTCGATGGTCCTCCATTTGCACTTGAGCGGATAGAAAATTTACTGATGTTCAGAAGAAGAATGTATGCATTTGATAACATTTAATGACGAATTAATTTAAACGAAGATCAATTAGTATTAATATCTTTATTTAAGTTAAATTAAGATCTATACTTAAGTAATAAAGTACATGTAAATAGTAATAAATATCTTATTTTTTATTTAAATATTATAGAAACATTTAATTATACAACCATTTCATTAGAGATGACTCATGTAATCTTAACAGTAGAAAAGAAAGCATTTTTTTCGTTTTTATTGATTAGTGGCTAATTCTTTCCGTATTTAACAACATTTTTACTTAGTAATGCTTATAACTGATTGAAATGGTTGTGTAATTATTTATTTCAATAATATTTCTGAAAAGCAAATACCTCTATTAAGCCAACTACATAGATATGGGCATCATTTAATAACGATCTGATTTTCTTCCATTTTAAGAATGATGAGTTTAAAAGTTTATGTATGCAAATCATTCACATCTAGTTCTATTTTGATTTGTTTGATGTATGATTATAACGCTGATTTTAAATTATATTCATACATTTGACTTGATTCTGTCAAAATATGAATTGAATGACGATCTTCTTTAAATCATCTGATTATAAGCATGGGGCTTGGGTGAGGCAAAAATCATTCAGTAGGCGGCGGGTGTTTTGGTTCAGTGTACCCTCCTTCAATTCAAACGAATAAAGGAAAGCTCACAGGGTCGTTTTATGTTTACTCTCTCTGACACTGCACACGGTTAGAAAAAAGTACCCAAAATTAAGTTCTTTTCACTCATCTCGGCACTACAGTGCAGGAACCCAAAAGTAGGTAAAGCGGGTCAAAGTAATTTTCATTTACTTGTGTGCAATTCGTATGGAATTTTCCACTCGCTTTCAACCCAAAAGTAAGTTAGTTGTACCCAACAGTAGGTAAATATGATTTTACTCAACGTTGGGTTCCCACACTTTACAACCCTTGTTGGGTGGTTTTGCTCCTCCGTTTTTGACAACATTAGAAGGGAGGAAAGGAGACAAACTAGTCAAAAGTAGGTAAAAGTGAACTGGCCGTTGGGTACTTTTTTCTAACTGTGCACCTTCTAGCATAAAGAAGAAACATGAACAACATGAACGCTAAAAGGTTCATCAGGGTTGAATCCAACTAGATACATTAGTTTCACCAAATCTAACATCGGAAAGATTTCAGAAAGCGAGGGGTGGGAAATTCCAGCATTGGGTGAATTTTCATCGTCGAAACACGAATAACTCAGAAATGTGTGAAATTCTAGAAATATCTATTTCTTAATAAATCAACAAAGCTGTAATGTGTAATTTAGAAATCATGCCTCGATACTTGAACATTTATTATTTTGATGGTTTACAACATACAAAATCCTACGTGATCACGTGTTTTATCTGTTTCCTTTTTACTATACATGTCAACTAACTTATGTGTTTTGTCTTCGTACTATTCTGTTCTTGCATGCTCATTTGTGTTTTAATAATTGGACCAGCGCGACTTACGGTTTTGGTGGTGGGACTATGGTGGTAGTGATGATGGTGACTTACGGTGGTGGTACCGACTATCGGTGACGGTGGCTTACGGTTTCGGTGGTGCTGGTGATGGTGGCTTTCGGTGATGGTGGCTTACGGTGATGGTGGCTTACGGTGATGGTGGCTTACGGTGGTTTTAGGCGTTATGATGGCATCCTTGAATGGCGACTAACAATGACCACAGCAATGGTTTCCCTGACCATGCGTCGATCTGACTACAATGGACTTATTGTCTATTGCATCGCCATTTTGATAACGAACGTGGATCCACAACTTGGACGTCGAGAATTTCCCGCTTCTGCCGTTGTCTCCAAGGGAGTACACGCAGGGTTGATTTCTGGCTCCGGGAATCGTATAGCGTTCACGTGTGTCCAAGTTGGGAGTAGAACTGGAAATAAATGTCCGATTTGTGCACAACGGACGGAAAAAGGCCTAGTCAGGCCTATTAAAACAGGCATTAGTCCCAACCACACACATACACCATAATTTCCGCGTCGAATTGGAAATCTTAACCATACAAAACTTAACCTTTTTTCCGATTTTCAACGTGTAAGACCCGCTTAACGGAAAGGGACCACGTTGGCTTTGTTTTACACAGAACCCTAAATAAGGTAACACTAACAATTAGTTTATACACTACTAACAAATAACTAACTCTTTACCTTATTACACACTACTAACACTACTTCTACACGAAACACTAACTTCCTTACTACATACTACAAACTTTCCTAAAATAAAAGAATTAAATATTACTCAAAAATTACACTTTTCACTTCGGACAACTAACTCGATTTTTAAGAACACGCCGCGCACTACTAACTATCTCGAAGTCTTGAGCCAGAAAGAAAGAATTGGTTGGACGGTGGTATCTAGAAGGTTCTTGGGGCTTCCTTTTTTTGACAAAACCAATATTATTCATTCGTGAATCATGTTCCTTTTTTTATGCTGCATTTACAGTGTAAGAATAATGAAAGTCTAATTGGAAGATTGCCGTAAAAGCTAGACGCAGATGTCGCCACGGCATGATGATGATAATGTTGACAGACTGCATATAAAATTCGTGAAAATTAGCATGAAATCATAATTTTTATCAAGCCTGCGTAAAATCCTTCCAATAAAGGGTGATACGGTCAAAATTTGGTCAAGGGAAAACGCGTGTAAATCGGTGAAATCGTTTATTTAAAAAATCAAATTAAATTTCTTTTGCAAGTTCAATTAGTATAAAATTCAGGAAAAATATTCAGTTAGGCTTCCGCTTTTCCAAATCCGAATTGCCGGGCCTTACGCTTGACCCCTGCCATCAGATTTTGTACAGCCACCTTGTCCACCTTCTTCGCCGCAGAAAGCCAGTTTGCCTTGAACTGCTGCTCGCCCTTAGCAGTTTTTTTGGTCTTCTTTAGGTTCCGCTTGACAATAGCCCAGTATTTCTCAATTGGGCGGAGCTCTGGCGTGTTGGGAGGGTTCTTGTCCTTGGGAACCACCTGCACGTTGTTGGCGGCGTACCACTTCATGGCCTTTTTACCGTAATGGCAAGATGCCAAATCCGGCCAAAACAGTACGGAACAACCGTGTTTCTTCAGGAAAGGCAGCAGACGTTTATTCAAACACTCTTTCACGTAAATTTCTTGGTTGACAGTCCCGGAAGCTATGAAAATGCTGCTTTTCAAGCCACAGGTACAGATGGCTTGCCAAACCAGATATTTCTTTGCGAACTTTGACAGTTTCATGTGCTTGAAAACATCTGCTACCTTTCCCCTTCCTTTTACCGTATAAAACTCCTGTCCCGGAAGCTGCTTGTAGTCGGCTTTGACGTAGGTTTCGTCGTCCATTACCACGCAGTCAAACTTCGTCAGCATCGTCGTGTACAGCCTCCGGGATCGCGCTTTGGCCGTCGTATTTTGTTTATCATCGCGATTTGGAGTCACTACCTTCTTGTAAGTCGATAGTCCGGCTCGTTTTTTGGCTCGATGCACGGTTGTAGACGATACACCCAGCTTATTTGCGGCATCTCGGAGAGAGAGGTTAGGGTTTCGCTTGAAACTACCGGCAACTCTCTTTGTCGTCTCAGCGGCTTCCGGTTTTCGATTTCCCCCCGATCCAGACTTCCTGGCTGTCGACAAACGTTCCCCAAACACTTTAATTACATTTGTAACGGTTGATTTGGCAACTTTTAGCGATTTTGCCAACTTTGCGTGCGAGTAGCTCGGATTTTCGCGATGCGCGAGCAAAATTTTGATACGCTGCTCTTCTTGCTTGGACGGCATTTTGACAACTGAAGAGTGAATTCCAAAATCAAAATAGGAGCAACATTCTACACACACACACCTTCAAAATGAGGGGTGTTCAGGATTTTTAAATGCAAAATTGAAAGAAATACGTCAAGTTGATATTGACCAAATTTTGAGCGTATCACCCTTTATAACATTCGAATTGAAGAAGTAAATGTTTTCACGATCATACTGATGTGCATCTTTGACTTTTCCAGATGAACTTTCATTAGATATATTCATTTAATTTCACAGCTCCATCAATGCTGCATCGTACATATGATGTAAACAGAAGTAACTTGCACATTAACTTAAAATAAAGATTATTTGTCATCTTGTTATCACTTTATAAACCATCGAGCACCATTTTATAGTATGGTGCGTGTTGAGTTAATCAAGTTCCGTAGCGGTTTCCGTCGAAAATTGTGAGCATCAATATGTTTACCTAAAAAAGCTAAAATGAACATTTATTGAATATTGGCGTCCTATACATCCATTTCTCCATTATCACCAGGATGATACAATCTTTCTTAAGTAAATTCACTTAATTTCCACTTTCATCCTAGTGGAAATCGCACAAATTCACCATTTTCCGAAAAATTCAGCTGCGCAGGAGGTAACCTCTACCTGTGCGTGCAAACTTGTTATGCATAATTTTCCATGAAAACATCTCCGATCCATACAAAAATAATAACAGTTAGTTTGCAAACACGTTTTCTTACACGATTCAAGCAAAAGTTTCCACCGGAAATTATTAGTTTTTCTCTATGTACCGATTTGCCCCAAAAATCGTCTGTTTTACTTGGAAAATTTAGAAACTATCCTCCTTCTAGTAGTTCTCACTTCGAAATGTAGGTGGCGAAAGCTTGGAAAAGTTTCACTGTAAGACGCCAATTAGGTCGACTACTGAATGAACACCGTCTACTGACACATAGGTGGCAGCACTACTTTGCATAAGGCAAGGTGTTTTTAAAGGAGGTGGTGCACTTGGCGAAGCTAATGCAAATCGATTTAAGAAACCAACGGTTACAGCGTTGCTGGCTCATGCCGCGATAGAATGGCGACATGGGCAGGCGATGGGGATTACTAAGCTTCCCCTTTCTGATAAACCGCTGCATGAGAGAACCAAAGATCTAGTCTAGCAGTGATAGTATCACACTTGTTACTGCTTTTATTGAGAGCCACGTCGTAGTACCAACAATCCTCGCAACAATCAATACGAAACTAACGATTTTAAATTGGCTCACCACTTTAGTAGCCTATTGGTCCCAAGCAAACGATTAACGTACCCTATTCTAGTCGAAATTCTAGTACTACGCAATGTTTGTTTTGATTCGCTATGAAAATTTGACAGATAAAATGAGGGGTTATGGGTTTTTCTTATGTTTCGAGGGGTGAATCGATTAGCTTGGGACCGAAGAGAGTACCAGAGCTGAGCCAAAAAGCTGAGCACGTTAGTTCGGGACCTTCTTGTCTTAGAGTTACCTCTATGGTAGTACATGGATAGAAATCTCCTTATACCTTTTGGCAAATTTCTATTGCTGATTATTCATAAAATGTATAAGTCAACTAATAAGCAGACGCCTTGCAAAAAGTTTATGAAGACCATGTGTCAAATGAAATGTATAAGCGGTCACACATACCTTTTATGCATTCTTATAGGACCTATATGGTTTGTCTTATGGAATGTATAAGGCTGATGTTTGGCAAAAATGTATAAGTGAAACACATGAATAAAATAATTGATTTTCGTTTCGTGTACGCTTACGTATTGACGAGTGCACGGATGAATTTGAGTTCAGTCACTCGACAAAAAGTGGCACAACAGCGGGGCCCTGTTTACTAAAAATGAACACATGAATAATACTCACGTAACATTTGAAACGGGTCTATCAACTTATGTACACAAAACTTGTTAAGCCTTTTTCGCGCGAACCGAATACGCTCACGTAAACTACCAACACCATCGGGCAAAGGAAATTCTCCCCTTCCCCATAGTGCTCTTGGTTTGCGTGGGCGTACTTCGGTTCTCGTGAAAAGGACCTAGCAATTTATTTACAAAAGTTGATAGGCTTTTTTCAAATGTTACGCGAGTATTATTCATGTGTTCATTTTTAGTAAACAGGGCCCCGCTGTTGTGTCACTTTTTGTCGAGTGAGTGAACGCAAGTTCATCCGTGCACTCGTCAATAGGCACTGACGTTGGGTGTGATACTGGCGGGTTTTGCCGCAAATCACTCTTATTTTATTTATTTTTTACGCAGATACATTTATTTGGGTTTGCAAGGGAATTATACTATTGAAATATTTCAGAAAGTGCCCATCGGTGCTCCTTCTATTTGCGTAACAAGCTTTCATTGTTGTTTTCATTGAGGTATTACTCAGGGAACAATGTTAAACGCCATTTTGGTACATGGTATTGTAACTAATCTTATATGTGCTTCATTTTGATTTGGGATAAGTGTTTAAACTATGGCTCGGGATTTCCACTGTGGCGTGCTTCTATTGTGACATACCCATACTTATTGTTGTGGTGCGACGTAGTGGAAGCGTGTGAGCATAGTTGGAGCATATACCCTATATAATTTAAAAATCAGCTAGGAAACTAACTTAAAAATGAAGCATTTTAGTCACATGAAGGTGTTACCTGGGTCGAACTAAGATATAATAAATAGGTATAGGCTTAAATCAAAAGTACTTGAAACACGTTTAATTTTAGATTACAAACACAAGTGCAGGTATTTAATAAAGCATGGGTTATGATTGATTAGGTGAATTAGAACTTTTAATAATTTATTAAATTAGACTAATGAGATATCATAATCATCAAATGAACTTAAATAAGAAACTTCAGAAAGTTTAATGACATTATGTAGATTAACAAAAGAATTAGGATGCGGGGGGTCCGCTTAGTGAGGCAATTAACCTTTAAAGTTGTAGAATAAATCTTCTTATGTAGTCTTGAACTTTAAAAAGAAAACGCCGGCAGACCAATAGCATTAAGCAGATTTACAAGGAGAGGAATAGTTTAGGAAATAAGAAAAGGAAAGGAATGTGACAATTAATAGCTTTTAAACTTTTGGAGGTATTGTATTCCCATGAGTTTATTGTACTCGATTACTATATTATTCTCTCAATACGCATAAGCATCTGAGTTAACTTATTTCTTAGTGTTCAAGTACTTACATTTTTAAACAGCAGTCAATGTTAATCTATGAACTAACCCATACGTAAAATCGATCTTTCCTTATGTGGTATTGATGCATGTTTAACTTTTCGCGGCTGTCGGAATCAACGCGCCTACGTCTACGGAGCTTACGCAGAAGTGATTCGCAATGCAGTAGAGCCCACCAAAAAAAAATTTTTTTTGATCTTCTGTAGTATAGAATTTGTTCGGTACGGTCGCGAAATCTTGAAATGATTGATACGTGCGGTAAAATAACTAAATTGAAACAAAGCTCAACGGTAAAATAAGTAGAATATTTAGGGAGGAAACCAAAACTTATCAACTTGCCAACATAGGCTATCACATTTATTTTGGTGGCACTCTTTAAGTGATAATAAGTTGTTTTTTTTACGGTTGTTTCGCGTGGCGTTCACAATTTGCGCGATTTTCGTATCTTACGTAATTTAGATGTTTAGCTATAAACGGTTTCACTGACTCGAGGTCATTTCTTAAGCGGTGTTGGTACAGGTTAAACCTTTGCCGACTGTCGGATTCAACGCGCCTACGTCTACGGAGCTTACGCAGAAGTGATACGCAATTCGGTAGAGCTTGTCAAACGCTTTTGAGCTTATAGAATTTGTTCGGTGCGGTCGCGAAATCTTGAAATGATTGATACGTTCTTTAAATTAACTAATTTGATACAAAGCTCAGTAGTAAATAAGTAGAATATCTAGGGAGGAAACCAAAATTAATCAACTTGCCAACATAGGCTATCACATTTATTTTGGTGACACTCTTTAAATGATAATAAGCCTTTTTTCTCGCTTCGGTTGTTTCGCACGGCATTCGGAATTCGCGCGGTTTTCGTAATTCACATAATTTAGATATTTCGTTCGAAACGGATTTACTTATTCAATCGGTTTACTACGCGGATGTATCTACGCGCACACGTCACAGCATTTTTTTGATAACTATCTTGAAACAATACATACGGAATCCAGTGTTCAAGCGGCCAACATAGGCTAGTCCTTCTGATGTATTGTCAAAGATCGAAGCAAAATTTATTCAAATGGGTCAAGTCTTGAAAATTAAGCTGTCACGCAGCTCCAGCTTGATACCCAAAAAAAAAAAAAGAAAAAAAAAGTTATCGAACGGATCCCGTCACTACAATCCAACAAACACTTAGCCTCACCAACGATAGCTAAGCAAAGCAGCAGCATCAGCAATCCCTCAACATTGCCCGTGTCCAGCAGCAGCATCAGCATTCCTTCAACCCTGCCCGCGCCCAGAGACCGGCAGTTAGCAACATCGACGACGACGACGACGACCACGCGATCCACCGGCACCGCACGTACCGCTGACATCGCGAGACATCTGACACTCCAGACATAACAATCATCATGTGTATTAAATATTTTTGACCAGTAACCACTTGAGGTAACAATAAATCATTCTTATAGCAAATTCGTTTATTATTCAGTTCCAACCTGGATCGGGTATCAGGATTGGGTCTGCTTGTTTTCTGACAAACGTCAGTTTGCTCGTTTGTTTTTAAAACCTAGCTCAGGTTGAGGTTCGCACTGACAAAAAGTTCGGTTTCGCACCGATAATAAACGAATTCGCTATTAGTCAGGCCTTCAGCCAGTGTAGGTTATTTTTTAAAAGGTCCATCCGAAGGCCCGAAAGTTAATTGGCGCAGTCGGTAGGATGCGCAAAAGTTAGTGAAATTTTCTAAGTGTAATCGAAGTAATCCTATTCGGGAGTGAAGTGATAGCAAGCAGCAACCATCTTCCAGCTACCGAGGGACACCACTAAGAGGACACAAGAGAAACACCAACAACCGCGCAGCTACACCATTCATCCGGGAAACCATCTGTGACGGCTTATCACAGACTTGAGGTGAGTGGAGTGTTTTTTATTTAAGTGAAACCTAATTAAACATAAGTAAAGCAAGATTTCGAACCCGGCTAAGGTTCCGGGATCTGGCGTAAACAATTTAACCCCTACTAATAACACACCGAGGCGCCCCCACCCAGGGTAAGCAATCCGGTAAAATATCACATACAAGCGCAAAAACTAACTTAAAACCGAAAAATATAAAAATTCAAAGTGAAATAAAAAAAAATAATTCAGTGTAGTATTAAGAAAGTGAAAGTGAAGTGACTATCAAACCAATAGATTTTTCTTGTATTTTTATGAGACGTGGATTAAGGTCAAATCGATCTAGAGAGACATGGATCACAACGAAATAGACGAGTTGCAAGAGCAGCTCGATAATTTGAATGAGCAATTGCGAAACCGAGAAGACCAAATCGCTGCTCTACAGGCGCAAGAAAACATTCCACAGAATGTACAACAGCCAGTTGTTCCACCAGGGCCGAATCAAAGGCACGAACCGGACATCAACGAAGAGTGTCAAAAGGGAAAAATACCCGACCTCATTAAAAATTTACCCACATTTTCGGGGAATCCAAAACAAATCAATCACTGGATCACTTGTGCTGATCGAGTGATGCGAATGTATCAACATTTAATTAATACCGACCTCTACGAACTCTGGCTCATGGAGATCAGGAACAAAATAATAGGAGAAGCCGGAGACTTATTAGCCTCCAGCGGCACTCCATTAGATTGGAAGAAAATAAAAGAACAGCTGAAAATAATCTATGGCGATAAAAGGGAACTTTCTACGCTGTTACAGAAGCTATTTTCATCAAGACAAAATAAATATTCTGTTAGAGATTTTTATACGATGATCAGTGATTGTTACACTGGTATTTCGACTCACATTCAGCTGGATGCTCAATGGCAACATCCAGAGGAACTTGTAAAATTCATAGACAAATTGTGTCTAGAAAAGTTTGTGGATGGGTTAGATGAACCATATTCGTCGCATGTAGGGTTACTACAGCCCACCAACCTGGGACAAGCATATCAGTATGCTAATGACAAAGCGAATAAAATTGCTAGAAGAAATGGCGAGTGTGAATTAAATACTCGCCAGAATTTTAAAATGGTGCCGAACGTACCAAACCAAAATTTACATCAAGCAAAAACTAATGATTTCCAATTCCGTCAAAACCCTGCAATTAGACAAGTGCAGATACCGCCAATGGCTGGTACTAGCAGACCTACACACTTAAATTTTTCTACCGAGCTCGGCTGTGCAATTCTCGGCAAAAAAAATTTTACTGAGATCTCAGCATACATTTCATTTGTTTGCTGAGATTCAGCTAAGCATTATCCGATACTCAGCAATCAAATGTCACTTTTGCTGAGATCTCAGTGAAACTTTTTTTGCCGAGAATTGCACAGCCGAGCTCGGTAGAAAAAACTAAGTGTGTATGAACACATTTTCAAACTTCAGGCAACCTTTCCATTCACAGAATATGTTCAGAAACAACAATATGAATCCCCCTGCGTATAACAACGCTCGAAACTCTTCGAGGAACGTGTTCGCTCCTAGACCGACGCAACCAACAAAACCGACACCGTTAGAAACAGATGCAGCTACACGCTCGCACAAAATAAATTACATGAATCGACCCCAGAGAGCGATAAACTGCCACGAAGATCAGAATGATAACTATTACTATGACAACTATTACTATGACAACTATTACCATGATTACTATGCAGACGCCGAAAATGAAAACTTCGCTGATACTGATCAAGTTACAGCAGAAGTTGAAACACCACAAATGACCAGGGAAACTATTACCACAGATGATCTAAATTTTCATCTAGCCACCGATTTCCAGCTCAACGGGTGAATAATTTTATTCCATATATAGAATTAAGCAGTACCAAAGGTCCGCTTAAATTTTTGATAGACACCGGCGCTAATCAAAACTATATTAGCCCCCGGCATGTCAACCTCAAATATTGTGGATATAGCAACCCACATACGAAACGTTAGTGGGACTCATGCTATACACAGATTCTTAAAATTAAATCCTTTCCCCCTTCAACCAGACACAAAACCATTGGTATTCTACGTATTCGAATTCCATCCGTTTTTCGATGGATTGATTGGGTACCAATCCCTTCAGGAACTGAGGGCAGACATTCTGACCTCGACTAACGAATTAAAGCTTCCCTCGACTACCATTAAAATGTTTAGAAAATACCCCGAGGACACTTCAGTGTACCTTAATTCTAACGAAACAAAGATGGTAAATCTTAAGTCACAAATTAAAGATGGAGATTACCTTATTGATCAAGATGTAAAGATTAACCAATATTCAAGAATTCTATCTGGACTGTATTCATCCAAAAATTACGAAACACATGTCATGATACAAAATGAAACCAAAACCCGATCGAGATACACATTTCCGAACCTCTCACTGTAGAACTAAACAATTCTGAAAAGGTAATCCCTGAAGAAGAAACTGACCAAGATTTTAAGAGCGAAGAATTATATTCTCAACTTCGAACAGCTCATCTGAACGAAGAAGAGAAACGTAAATTATTGCAGTTAATATCGAATTATAAATCAACATTTTATTTAAAATCAGAAAAATTAACATTTGGGAATACTATAAAACACAGAATTGATACCAGGGATGATATACCAATTCATGCTAAGAGTTAAAGATATCCCTATGCTCTGAAACAAGAAGTTCAGAGACAAATTCAAGATCTTTTAAGTCAAGGAATAATACGTCCTTCTAGATTACCGTGGTCCTCCCCAATTTGGGTTGTACCAAAAAAACCAGACGCATTGGGTCTGAAAAAATGGCGGCTTGTCATCGATTATCGTAAATTGAACGATAAAACGATAGACGATAAATATCCAATACCCAACATTACAGAGGTATTGGACAAACTTGGTCGATGCAATTATTTCACGACACTAGATCTCGCATCTGGATTTCACCAGATCGAGGTGCAAACCCGAGATATCCCAAAAACAGCTTTTACAGTGGAACACGGGAGATATGAATTCATCCGAATGCCCTTCGGACTGAAAAATGCTCCTCCGACATTTCAAAGAGTCATGGATAATGTACTACGCGACTTAATTGGCACTGTGTGTTTAGTGTATATGGATGACATAATAGTGTTCTCCACATCACTTCAAGAACACATTATAAATTTGAGAAAAGTATTGGAAGCATTGAAGAAATATAACCTTAAAATTCAGCTGGACAAGTCTGAATTTTTCATCTCACTGCGTCCTAGCAAGAAGTACGGTCGACTTGTTTCGCGCTCCGTTGTTTTGGAAGTTTTCTCGGTATTCGCTTGATATAAATTATCAGTTTTTTTTCTCACTAAGTGACTCCTGGCATAGTTCACGGTAAATTGATCGAAAAGTGAGTTTTTTAGTAGAAAGTGTCATTTTCGGAACGATTAATCCGTGCTATTGATAATTCGCAAACCAATTTGGGCATCATCGTTGCGTGGTCACGCATACGCGCTCACGCATACCCGCTCACGTATCATCATCATCGAGTGTGAGCACCAGTTTCTACATCTACATCGTTCATCAATCATCGTGCGCCTGTGTGCGCTGAGTACCGAGCCTCGATCAAGTGCACCACAACGAAGGTCATCCACGCAGCGCGTCTCTTCCAGCCAACTGTGTAAACGTATACACATATATCGCTCGCTGGTAGTAGTATAGGATTATCAGATAAGTTTTTGTTTTTTTTGTTTCTTTTCCTCCCCCATTAGTTAAATTTTCATTTTGTATTTCTGTGTTTGTAGTGTTTTCTGTGTATTGTGTCTGTGCGTCCAGTGGGAGAGCGTTTTGCGCTCCCACTAGTTGAACAAAATGGATGTTTTGTCAGAAGACGACATGGATGACCATTCATCTCAGAAAAATGATGATGTCATCCATGGTTCGTCGTCTCAGTCTGTCAATGGGCAAGCTGAGAAAAGCTCCAGATTGCGGGCCTACCCGAATGACTCGACTGGCCCATGGGTTGTCTATTTTCAGCCCAAAAACAAACCCTTGAATGTTATTCAGATATCTGATGATCTGACAAAGCGATTCTCTGCCGTGACCGAAATAACGAAGGTTAGGCACAACAAACTTCGTGTGACCGTCGCTAACCTGAAACAGGCCAATGAAATTGCTGTTTCCCAGTTTTTCACACTGGAATATAGGGTGTACATTCCAGCCTCTGATGTGGAGATCGAAGGCGTGGTCACTGAGGCGAGTCTGAACCCCGAGATACTGGAGAAGCAAGCGGTTGGCCGATTCAAGAACCCCTTGCTTCCTCCGGCAAAGATACTGGCCGTTCATAGAATGAAGTCAGTATCGCTCAGCGAGGGTAAAAAGAGTTTTACCCCCACAGACTCGTTTCGGGTGACCTTTTCTGGATCTGCTCTTCCTCAATACATCGAGCTGGGAAAACTTCGTCTTCCTGTGTGGTTGTTTGTACCTCGGGTCATGAACTGCCAGAATTGTAAGCGGTTGGGACATACGGCCTCCCATTGCGGCAACAAGGCACGCTGCTCCACATGCGGGGAGAAGCATGAGGATGGCGCTTGCGCAGCTACTGTACCAAAATGCGTGTACTGCAACGGAACTCCTTCTCATGCTTTCTCGTCGTGCCCGGCGTACAAACAGCTCGGGGACAAAATGAAACGCTCCCTTAAGGAACGTTCCAGGCGATCTTTTGCAGAAATGCTTAAGACAGCCACGCCATCGACCAATGATAAAAATCCCTTTTCTCTTTTGTCAGATGACGAGACTGACTCTGACTTGGCTGAGGAGGGAACATCTTTCAGTTTTCCGGAAGGTTCTGCATGGAAACGAATGCGCATCCGTTCGCGGATTGTTGCAAATAAAGAACCCCAAATCAGCTTGCCCAAATCAAGGAGTGGTGGAAAAAATGAGGCTTCTACTCCTCCTGGATTCCGCAGAACTAACTATACCCAGGATTTTCCACCTCTTCCGGGGACATCCAAAACCCCTGATGCCCCAATTTTAAGAACAGAAACCCCTTCTTCATCTGGGTTGTTCTCATTTGATGACATTGTGGACGGTATTCTCAAATACCTCAATATTTCTGATCCTCTGAAAAGCATTGTCCTCACATTGCTTCCCACTGTGAAATCCTTCTTGAAGCAATTGACTTTAAATGGCCCCTTCTTGCAGCTATCATCTCCTTCGATGGATAATTTTCCAAACTAGGTCGGGGATTTGATCACTGTTCTACAGTGGAATTGTCGAAGTCTTATTCCGAAATTAGATTCGTTCAAGTATTTAGTCCATAACAATAATTGCGATGCATTTGCCCTCTGTGAAACATGGCTCTCTTCAGAAATTGATCTCCCTTTTTATGATTTTAACATTATTCGATTGGATCGTGAGGATTCACGTGGAGGAGGGGTACTTTTGGGGATCAAAAAGTGCCATTCCTTCTATAGAGTGAATCTTCCCAAATTCCCCGGTATTGAAGTTGTCGCATGTCAGGCTACCATTAAAGGTAAGAGCCTTTGTATTGCTTCTGTATATATTGCTCCTAGAGTCTCTGTTAATCGCAAACAACTTTTCGACATATGTGCGGTACTTCCCGCTCCATGGTTGATCATGGGAGATTTTAACTCCCACGGTACAAGCTGGGGGGAGCTGTACGATGATAACCGTTCTACTTTGATTTATGATCTCTGCGACAACTTCAACATGACAATACTTAACAATGCAGAAGTAACACGTTTGGCTGGTCCATCCTCTAATGGTAGCAGATTAGACCTCACCTTTTGCTCCAATTCACTATCGTTGGATTGCACTTGGCATGTAATCCAGGATCCGCACGGTAGTGATCATCTGCCGATCAAAATTTCGATTGCCAGTGGGTTCAACTCGTCAGAATCCGTTAACGTCGCGTATAATCTAACCCGTAACATCGATTGGACTAAGTTCCAATCCGCGATAGACGATTCAGTATCGTCAGTGGAAGAGCTTCCGCCGTTGGAGGAATATAATTTCCTCTCTAATCTCATCGTCGACAGCGCACTTCAAGCTCAAACACGACCGGTGCCGCGATCGTCAATCCGTAGGAAAACACCATCGCTCTGGTGGGATCAACAATGCACGGAGGTTTACCGTAAAAAGTCCGACGCGTTTAAACTTTTTCGGAAACGCGGAACACGCGAGCATTTCGACGCATACACATCTCTTGAACGTGAACTCAAGAGCCTCATCAAGGCCAAAAAACGGGGTTACTGGCGGCAGTTTGTAGACGGATTGTCGCGCGAAACGTCTATGAATACGCTTTGGAGTGCGGCGCGAAGAATGCGTAACCGGTCTACTAACAACGAAAGCGAGGAATGCTCGGATCAATGGATTCTTAAATTCGCGCGAAAAGTGTGTCCGGATTCCGTGCCGTCGCAGTTGATTCCTCGCGAAACCGCGAATTCGGTAGACGAAATCAGTCAGCCTTTTTCAATGGTGGAACTTTCACTCGCTCTCCTTTCGTGTGGCAATTCTGCCCCGGGATCTGATAGAATCAAGTTCAACTTGCTGAAAAACCTCCCAGACGTCGCTAAGAGGCGCATGTTGAACTTGTACAATCAGTCCGCGGAATTCCAGAGCATCATCGTCCTATGATTGCTCCGTCATTATACGCTGCAAAGTTTGGCCATGTTGATTCTGCAAGAACGTTTTTCACAGATGGATCTCTAATAGAGGAGTCCGCTGGTTTTGGTGTATTTAATGAATTTCATAGCGCCTCTCGAAAACTTGAAGCTCCTTGTTCTGTGTATGTGGCTGAACTGGCAGCAATTCACTACACTTTGGAAACTATTGCTTCACTTCTTCCACACCACTACTTTATTTTTACGGTTAGTCTCAGTTCTGTCGAGGCTATCCGTTCCATTAGGCCGGTAAAGCACTTCTCGTATTTTCTCTTGAAAATACGAGAACTGCTTAGTGCCTTATCCGTGCGCTCTTTCATCATCACCTTCGCGTGGGTCCCTTCGCATTGCTCAATTTTGGGCAATGAGAAGGCGGATTCACTTGCGAAGGTGGGCGCTATGGAAGGCGACATTTATAATCGACAAATCGCCTATAGTGAATTTTTCTCTATTTATCGTCAGCAGTCGCTCGTTAGCTGGCAACATCAATGGAGTGAAGGGAGCTTGGGACGATGGTTACATTCAATTATCGCTAAGGTGTCGAAGTTTGCATGGTTCAAAGGGTTGGACTTGGGTCGAGACTTCATACGCGTGATGTCTCGTCTCATGTCCAATCACTATTGTCTAAACGCTCACTTGTTCCGGGTGGGGTTGGGAGACAGCAATCTCTGTGAATGTGGACAAGGTTACCAGGACGTTGATCACATCCTTTGGTCTTGTGCGGAGTATCGTGGAGTCAGATCACATTCTTATGATTCCCTTCGGGCTCGAGGTAGACAACCTAATGTTCCAGTTCGGGATATTTTGGCTAGACGCGATCTGGAGTTTATGAAACTCATATATGTTTACTTGAAGGATATTAACCTTAGATTGTAAGTTTGATTAACCTTGTGTTTAGTTTGTATTTTGTACGTGTGGGGTTTTTTTCAATGTTTGTTTTCAAGATGAAAAGAAATAATTTCATGCTTTAGGATTAATTAAATAGTTGTATCATAAACCACATTTCAAACCTCCTTCTTCCCTTTTCCCATCTAAAAAATTGTAAATCTCCACTAACCTCGAGACAACCGCGAGTACTCGGTCCAGTTCCTTTAACTTTAAATTTAAGACAGTAATAATGTATAACGCAAAGGATAACTCGGCTCTGTAAAGTTTATTCGATTGAGCCTGTACAAATAAAGTAATTATAAAAAAAAAGTCTGAATTTTTATGCAGAGAGGTAGCCTTTCTGGGACACATTGTGACACCAGAAGGAGTAAAACCCAACCCAGACAAGATCAACACTATAAAAAATTGGCCTCTACCAGAAACGGAAACTGAACTTTGAGGTTTCCTTGGTACAATAGGTTATTATAGACGTTTCATTATGGACTTTGCGAAAATAACAAAGCCTCTCACGGAACAGCTGAGGAAAGGCAAACAAATTACTCACACGGATAAATTCATAGAAGCATTTAATAAAAGTAAAATAATTTTAACTAGCAGTCACGTCTTACAGTATCCAGACTTCTCTAAGCCCTTCATACTCACGACAGATGCTAGTAAATTTACTATTGGTGCAGTTCTTTCTCAAGGACCTGTCGGGCAAGACAGACCAGTAGCATTCGCCTCAAGAACTCTAACTTAAACAGAGGAATCCTATTCAGTTATTGAAAAGGAGTTACTTGCAATCGCTTGGGGATGCAAATACTTCCGACCCTACTTATATGGTCGCAAGTTTACCCTATACACGGATCATAAACCTCTCACCTACATTTTCTCGCTAAAAGATCCTAATAATAAAATGATAAGGATGAGGTTACAGCTTGAAGAATACGACTATGAAGTCAAATACAGACCGGGTAAACAGAACGTCGTTGCAGACGGTTTATCCAGGATCAATTTAAACGAAATAAATGTTAACGAAGAAGAGGAAGAAGAAGAAGAAGAAAACACATCCGACATAGAGTCATGTCACTCAGCGGACACTGACGATTCTCACTTTATTCCTATGACAGAGTTACCTATTAACTTTTTCTGTAATCAAATTATATTAAAGAAGGGCGAGGAAGATTCTACTGAATACGAGGAAGTTTTTCCGAAAATTCATAGAAGAATCATAACTCGTACCGATTTTTCGGTAGCCCGAGTCCTTAATATATTCAAAGAATACATGACCCCAAATAATATCAATTGCATAATGTGTGAAAAATCCATCATAAACACTATACAAATAGTTTACCGTAACTATTTTAGTAGATCAAAAAGCCTAAAAGTAAGAATAAGTCAGAAAATGCTTATCGACTTACGCACGGCTGAGGATCAAAATGAGATAATAACGAAAACACACGAACGTGCACATCGAGGAGGACAAGAAAATCACAACCAAATTATAAAAGAATATTATTTTCCAGGTATGAAGCGCCAAATTCAACGTTTCATAAATTTGTGTGAAACATGCTTGGAAAACAAATATAAAAGACACCCATACCTACCCAACAAACAATTTGAGTTGATTAACAGCTGAATAAGCCATTTTTTAGCTGAATAAGCTTATTTTTGCCTGAATAAGCTCTTATTAAACATTCAATGTTTGTTGGGTAATTACCATTCATAAACCGGAAATCCCTAACAAACCTTTTGAAACCATCCATTTAGATATCTTTATCGCACAGCCTAACCTATTCCTTACTGCGGTAGATAAATTCTCCCGTTTCGGAATAATTATCCCCATAAAATCACGATCTATCCCAGATGTAAGAGCTGGCTTGGTAAAATTAATCACGTTATACGCAACTCCAAACAAAATTATTTGTGACAATGAGCCTGCTCTTAGATCAATTGAGATTAGGTCTCTGTTTCAAAGATTGAACATAGATGTTCAATTCACCCCTTCCAACCATAGTCAGTCCAATGGCATCGTGGAAAGATTCCACTCAACATTGAGTGAAATCTTCCGATGTATTAAAAACCAATATGAGGATCTGAATCAAAAGCAAATATTTAAAATTGCTGTAGGTCTATACAATAAAACTTTACATACGGCCCATAACCATAAGCCACACGAAATAATATTTGGGCAAAGAGAAGAAGATGATTTACCTTTCGAAATTGCAAAATTATTTGAAAACAGGCAGGAGTTAGTTGATGAAGTTACTCTAAAACTTCATGAAACGGCAAATCGAAATGTAAAAAACCATAATAGAACACGCGAAAAGGAACCAAATTTTAGAGAAAACGAAGAAGCATATAATGCAGTCCAAGGGATACGAAAGAAAACAAAGCAAAAATTTAGGAAAATTAAAGTCAAGGAAAATAGATACAAAACTATTTTGGACTCCAGGGGCATTAAATGTCATAAATCTAAGCTAAAGATAAAAAGAAAGCGTTAAGAAAAAAAAAAATATGTATAAAATTAAATTTTCTTCCACAGGATAAAATGACCCCGATATTATTCTTACTCCTTGGACTGGGACTAACAATGACGAGTACGATGACACACAAACATATACAGATACATGACTTGACGAACAATCCTGGATTGGTGTCGCTACAAATTGGACCTGGACGAATACAGATAGGGTCACATAAAATCTTCCATATACTGGATTTAACATATTTAGAAACCACTTTTAAAAAACTCAGAATAATTACAAATCAATTGAAGATGTTCAACGTAGAAGATTCAGTTATCCTCATAAACAAGAAATTAGACATGATTGAAAAATTATATACACATCTTTTACCAATTAGTAGAAACAAAAGAGGTCTTTTCAATGGTATTGGCAGCATGGCTACTAAAACAAAATAAAGATCTGGTTACCGAAAATAACGAACAAATTAGAGTAAACCATAAAGTTCAAGACAGGCTAAATAGAATTATAAACACTTTGAATAACCAACAAAATGTCATTAAAAACAACTTCATTAGATTCAGGCAAAACATTATAAACGGCAAGAATGCCTCAGACGAAATCAAAATTGTTAAAGAAATTTTTAATCTAAACCTGAATATTGATATTTTAGCCAATCATGTTAAAGACATCTTTGAAGCCATAAAATTATTTCTAAAGACATCTTATCTACAGAAGAGCTTCAAGAAGCTACCAAAATTTTACAACACGAAAAAGTAACTATCAACAGTTTTGACCAAACTCTGGAATATCTTGACATAATTGTAATTCATAAACAATCGAAAATTGTATTCATCGTGTTGATAACAAACGTTGACGGAGGACATCTTCAAGCATCAACTGCTGGGACCAATCGCGAAAGATGGGAAGTTGCTGAATCTTCATTTCACCGAGGCACTTACCAATGACCACTCAACATTTCTTATCACTGGGGAATGCATGAAAACAGGAGAGAGTGTTATGTGCAACAGACAACACGTCAAGGATGTATCCAAAGATTCGTGTTATTCAAGACTCTTGAGAGGAATAACCGGTACCTGTGATCTCATAGAAGCAACAGCTGGAAGGCAAGTTAAACAGATCGCCAGCAATTATATTGTTATCACAGGAGAAGGGAGTACCCCAGTCACTACAAATTATGGGCTCTCCGACAGGAATATAAGCGAAAATGCACTAATATTCTTCCGGACTTGTACTGTTACCGTTATTTATACATCTTTTACGGACATTGAATATGTCACCAAGCAACAGCCATTACTGATTCCATTAAATGGGTTGCAAATTATCGGTAAAACCTTAAGTACAAATTTCACACTTCAGAAACTAGAAGAAGTTCATCTTCAAACTAGACATCAACTACAAATTCTACACAGACAGCAGAAAAATTCAACCATCGGAACATCATTAACAATAATTGTCGTTGTCATCATTGTAATACTCTACCTGACCAGAAGTCATTCCACATGCAAATTAAAAACAAATAGCCAAAACGAACCGGGACGGTTCGTTCTTCAGGAGGGAGCAGTTATCGAACGGATCCCGTCACTACAATCCAACAAACACTTAGCCTCACCAACGATAGCTAAGCAAAGCAGCAGCATCAGCAATCCCTCAACATTGCCCGTGTCCAGCAGCAGCATCAGCATTCCTTCAACCCTGCCCGCGCCCATAGACCGGCAGTTAGCAACATCGACGACGACGACGACGACCACGCGATCCACCGGCACCGCACGTACCGCTGACATCGCGAGACATCTGACACTCCAGACATAACAATCATTATGTGTATTAAATATTTTAGACCAGTAACCACTTGAGGTAACAATAAATTCATAAAATCAATTCTTAGTCAGGCCTTCAGCCAGTTTACCAAGTTTATGTTTTATGAAAGATAAAATCAAGTTCAGTTCCCGAAAAATTAATAATTATAATAAAACAATGAAATTACAATGATTTTCACTGTTGAATTTTGAGTACATTAAAATTTATTGTTTAGTTATTGAACGGAGAAAAATAAATTTTAGATTTTTAACGCTACAATGCTCAAACAATGAAAATTAATGTGATGAGATTAAATTTATTCTAGAAAAATCAGTTTTTTTATTGTTAAGATGCTTAACAGCCCCCCTTTTTTATTGTACGTTTCTCAAATACCTTGATTTTCATTGTTGTGAACCATGAATTCCGTTGTGATTTTATGGTAATCAACAAAAATGTCCAATGTTTTAACAGTGAATATCATGGTCACAATAACAATGAAATACATTGCATTTTTATTGGATTTTTTTACGGGGTAAGCTAAAATTTAGTGAAGGTTAGTTAAGCTTAAGATAAAGTTTAGTTAAAGTGAATGATATGTTAAATTCAAGTTAAAGTTATGATAAAATTATGCTAAATTATGTTAAAGTTTAGTAAAAAATAAGTGAAAGTTAATTTAAACTTAAAGTTATGTTAATTTAATAAGATAATGTATAATTAAAGTTAAGTTAAAGTATAGTAAAAGTTTAGTTGAAGTTTTTTCAAGAGAGCTTCTGTTCAAGTTATGTTAACGTTAATTAAAATTTATGTAAAGCTATTAAGTTTAGCTTAAGTCATGGAAAAGTTATTTCCAGGGAATTTCAGAGAAATTTCCAGAGAACTTCAGGGAAACTCCAGTTATTGAAACTTGAAAGATGTTGGAAGCTTTTGAAATTTTTTGAATGCTCTTCGAACTTTTGAAAGTTCTTGGAAGTTTTGAAACTTTTAGAAATTTCTTTACACTTCACATGGAAGTTCTTACTACGTTTAAATTAAGTCGAAGTTAAAGTTAAGTAAATGTTTAGTTAAATTTAAGTGAATGTTTAGTTGAAGTTAAAGTGAAGTTGAGGTTATAAGTTAAACTTTAGTTAATGGTTAGTTGAAGTCTGGCTAAAGATAAAATCAAGTTGTGTTCAAATTAACCATAAGTAAAATTTTAATGAAATTTTAAATAAACTTAAGATAAAGTTTAGATAAACTTATGTATTAAAATTGAGTCAATTTTTTACAAAATTTTAAAGTTATGTTAAGTTAAAGTTATGTTAAGGAACTTCATGGAAGGAGTTTCCATAAAGTTCACATGAATGTTTAGTTAAAGCTATGTTGTAGTCAAAGCACAGACAAACATACATAACACTGGCAAGGTGTTCATCGAACACGCATTTAGCGGTAAATTCAAATGTTTTTAGTTGGTAATATCGCCACCTGTAGCGCGCTTAGTCAATTCCCTTGCGTTTGACGTATACACACTAGCGCCATCTGTTCAGCGTACTACCCATCACAGGATACTCAATAGATGGCGGTAGTGTTTAAGTGACTATGTTTTACCAAGAAAAATAATAAATGTTTTATGTCTGTTTGCCTGTGGTTAAAGTAAAGTGAAGCTAATTAAAGTTTGGTTATATAAAATAAAGTTAAGTTATAATTAAGTTAAAATTTAGTGAATGTTACGATAAAACTAATTTAATGTTTAGTTAAAGTGAAGTGAAAGGTATGATAGAGCTAATTACAAGTAATGATAATTTTAAGTTGAAGTTGCGTTTTAGTTGAAGTTAAGTTAAAGAAAAAGTAAATTTAAGGTATTATTAGTTATTGGTTTATTTAAAGTTTAGCTAATGATATGTTAAAATAAAATAAGAGCTATAATAAAGTTAAATTTAAGCCAAGTTAAATTTACATTAATTTTCAGTTCAAGTTTAATTGAAGATAAGTTAAAGTTGTTAAAGTTGAGCTAAAGATATGTAAAAACTAAGTTATAGTTATGTTTAAGTTAAGTTAGTTCCCAGGAACTCCTATGTTGTTCTTGGAAGGCTGGGAACTTCTTGTCTTTAAGTCCAGCATACACAGCAAAAAAAGTTGTTGAATATTACATCGAAACTGCTGCAACCAGGTCAATCCATCGGTTGTGTAATATCACATTGTACAATGTACATCGATTTTAGCTTTCATTTAACATTTACTAAATGTTAGTTATATTAATTAATTTTAACTGAACAGAACTTCCGAAATGTTCAAAGAATAAAGTTTCTCTGAAGTTGCCTGGACATAGCTTTCACAAAACTCCAACTTTACTTTATCATAACTAATGGAATTTTAACATAACTTCAAAATATCTTTAGTTAAACTTCAGCTTATCTTCAATTTAACTTTAACTAAATACACCTTTAATAAAAAATTACTATAATTTAACTGCCACTGAACACTAACTTATCTTTAACATAACTTCAACATTACTTTAACTTAGCTTTGACATATTTTTAACTAAACTTTTACTTTATTTTAACTTAATTTAATCTTAACCATCACTAAATTTTAACTTAACTTTGACTTAATTGTAAGTCAGCTTGATTTTATGTAACCAAATTTCAACTTAACTTTAATTAAATATTAACTTGTTAAATTAACTTAACTTTAATTTCAACCTAACAGAAACATAAATTTAACAACATTTAGACTTAATCTTAACTTAACAAGAACATCCAAGTGAGATGTAATGAAGTTTAAAGAAGCTCCATGAACTTCCAAAAAGTTAAATAAAATTCAAGGTGTTCCAAGAGATTTCAATAACTTCCAAGAACTAAAGTATTACTGATGTGCTCTGAAAGGATCCCTGAAGTTCGCTTGTAATAACTTCAACTTCACTTATTTATAACATGTACTGCAATTTGACTTAACTCTATCTTAAGTGTCAACTAATTCTATAACAATTTAAACATAGCTTTAGTTTAAGTTTAACATAACTATCTTAACTTTAACCAAACTTTAAATTAATCTCAACTTTAGCTTCAACATGTTTAACTTAACATCAACACATACATAATTTAAGCTGAAGTATCTATTAACATATCTTTACTTTAACTTTTACTAAACTTTAACTTAACATTTCCTAAACTTTAACTAATGTCTAACTTAAATTTGATTTAATATTAACGTAACTAAACTTTATTATATTTTTTAAACCGCAACTCATTAATTTATCGTCACTTTGAATTAGTTTTGCTTTAACTTAAACTAAATCTTCTTTAAACTTTAACTTACATTTGTCAAAATTTGATCCTAACTTTATCTTTAACAGACTGTAGTGGTAATTTTTATACGATAGATGGAGTAGATGAAAGCATAGAGTTGATAGTTCCGTAAGAGTACGGCAGTGTGAAGATTGTATATAGATATTAGACAAGCGAGCTAGGACAACTTTTAAGGAAGGTACAAATCGGTTTTTTCATCTCTCTTTACCAAACTCCCCCTTTGGACCAAACTCCCCCAAACTCCAAAGGGGGAGTTTGGTAAAGAGAGATGAAAAAACCGATTTGTACCTTCCTTAAAAGTTGTCCTAGCTCGCTTGTCTAATATCTATATACAATCTTCACACTGCCGTACTCTAACGGAACTATCAACTCTATGCTTTCATCTACTCCATCTATCGTATAAAAATTACCACTACAGTCTGTTATTTGAAATTAGCATCTTCAACTATGTAAATCGTTGACTTCACGTAGAAGTAATACTAAAAACATATAGTCAAAGTTTATCTTTAACTTAACTTTAACTTAACTTTAACTTAACTTTAACTTAACTTTAACTTAACTTTAACTTAACTTTACCTCTACTTTAACTCAACTTTAACTTAACTTTAACTTGACTTTAACTTAACTTTAACTTAACTTTAACTTAACTTTAACTTTAACTTAACTTTAACTTAACTTTAACTTAACTTTAACTTAACTTTAACTTAACTTTAACTTAACTTTAACTTAACTTTAACTTAACTTTAACTTAACTTTAACTTAACTTTAACTTAACTTTAACTTAACTTTAACTTAACTTTAACTTAACTTTAACTCAACTTTAACTTAACTTTAACTTAACTTTAACTTAACTTTAACTTAACTTTAACTTAACTTTAACTTAACATTAACTTAACTTTAACTTAACTTTAACTTAATTTTAACTTAACTTTAACTTAACTTTAACTTAACTTCAACTCAATTTTAACTTTACGTTAACGTTACTTTGACTTTACTTTAAACTAATTACTTACTTTACTTTGATTTTCTTATAACTTAAACTGAGTTTATCTTTAAATAAACATTTATTTAGTTTTATTTAACTTCAACTCATTAATTAACCATAAACTTGAATTAAATTTAACGTAAATTTAAGTAACGCTATATATAACATAAAACTAACAAAACTTTAACTTTATTTTAACACAAATTTAAATTATCTAATTCATTTAAAATAAAACTAACTTAACTTTGACTTTACTTTAACTTTAACTTTACTTCAACTTAACTTTAACTTTACTTCAACTTAACTTTAACTTTACTTCAACTTAACTTTAACTTATATTTAATTTGACTTTTACTTAACTTTAAACTAATTTATTATATAACTTCGTTTTTATTTTGACTTAACTTGAGTTTATCTTTAAATAAACATTAATTTAGTTTTATAAAACTTCAACTCATTAATTTATCTTAACATTGAATTAACTTTAACATTACATAGCTAAACCTTACCTAATTAATTTAACATAAAACATACTTCACTTTTACTTAATTTTTACATAAATTCAACTAAACCTTATCTAATTAATTTAATAAAAATCTAACTTAACGTCAACTTAACTTTAACATGGCTTTAAGTTAACTTTAACATATCCTTAACTTAACTTAAACTTATTAATTAAATTGTCTCTAAGTCAAAGACAAATAAACATTAACATAACTTCCACTTAACTTTAACTTAACTTTAAAATAACTTAGTTTTAACATATCTTTAACTTAGCTTTATCCTAACCTTTACTAAATAATATATTAACTTTAACTTAACTTTATCTTTATTGAAACTCAACTTAATTTTATCTTTTAAAAAACTTTAACTAACTAATTTTAATTTTAATTTAACTTTACTTTAACTTTATACCAACATGAATTTAACTTTCGGGATCTGGCTTCGGATTCGCTAACGGGATACGGATTCGAATCCCTTATCGGGATCCAGATTCGAATTCCTGATCAGGATCTGGCTTTGGATTGTTCATGAATTAAAAAATAGCAAATTGTTACAAAAATGTTAAAACACACACACACGCATACGCCTATACACAGTGCGTACAGAATAATCTCGTCGGAAGCAGTAGGCATTATCGCCGGAATGATCCCTATCGGTATCAACTTCTTGGAAGTTATTTTTAAGATAAAATTAAGACAAAGTTAACCTACATTTATTTTCATATTAAGTTAATGTTTAGTTTATGTAAATTAAAATTAAGTTATTGAAAGATCTCTAAACTTCTGGTTAGGAGAGGTATTTGAGGGGTGGGGGGGAGATTGTTGGGAAGGGGGAGGGGGAGAGGTTATTGTGAAAGGGGGAGGGGGTTTACATAATTATTTTTCCTCATTTTGGTCACGCCGTGATCCACCTTTAGCCGCTGATTTGGTCCTGCTTACTGCAGGACCAAGTGCCACGCCGTCCGAAGCGACAATGAGCAAAAGTATGACAGCAGCGCTGTTTTATATCCTTCACGCAGAAAAAATATTTTAAACGTAATAGGGTAAACGCTCCTATAGTTGCGGTACGTTAGAAGCGTTAGGTTCCTATAGTTGTGTATGGAGACTCCGTACACAACTATAGGAACCTAACGCTTCTAACGTACTGCAACTATAGGAGCGTTTCCCCTAATATTTGACGTAAAATCAATAAGAATTTCATTTTGTTTTGGCTGCAAAAAGAAATCATTGTTGTTTCAACAATCCAGTATTTTTGTTCCTCAAAACCCATGGATTGTTAAATCAAAAAGAAAATCTTTTCGAATTTACAAGAGCTTTTATGGTTTTGACGTAAGCTGTCAAATTTGACAGCTGGGTCAACAACAAAAATATGTTTGTTTTTAAAAGAGATTTCTTGTTGATTCAATCATCATCAGTAGAAATAAAAATATGTTTATTGATTCAAAAATTCGAAGTGATTTGAGATTTGGGCGTAATGCTTTTGAAAACAAACACGTCAATTACTGATTTCTCTTGAATAAACGCTCAATCTCACAAACAAACTATACCAAATGAGCCAGCCAACGGCTGAAAGTCTCCTTAATAAAGATATATATATATATAAAAAAAAAATATACCAAATGATAGAAGAATCATTCCTCTACCTCATAGTGTTATTAATTTTCTAGATTGAGCTTTTATTCGCGAGAAATCGGTGATTGACGTGTTTGTTTACAAATGCAATTACGCCCAAATCTCACATCACTCCGGAAATAATATGGTTATTTTTTTTTATGTTTTGTTTTCTTTTTCACTGATCATCCTTCGGAAGGGAAGTAAAGCCGTTGGTCATTCCTAGTTGAGCACTCAGTCGGTTAACAACGTCCCGGTCTCAGTCGCGCGGCATCTAGTTTTTTTCGGTGTTTTTTCCGCCCGAGCGGTTTTTTTCACCCCCCATTGGGTAGCCCCAAGTTACCAGTGTGCAACAGAGGAAGTGGAATTCCATGGGCCGAGCCCCTTGGAGTTGCCATCCATCTTTAACTCATCCCGGTAATCCATAACCGGAGGTAACGGCGAGCCCATCATGTCATCGTATCATCATCGTGCCGACCCACCAACACCAACCATCACCACCAGCAGCAGCAAACGGACCATCTAGCTGCACCGGCTGATAGGTTGTTTACAACCGGCATAAGTATTAGACAATACATTTTGCAAGTCCATTCCTTCCCTATTGTAGTTTAATTTTGCCTCGTGGCGCGTGACTCTGTCTCTCACCCCTGGTAGGGGAGTATGGGTCATAGTGAGACAACTTTTTGCAAGTAGATATAAGTTTTTTTTTTTTTTTTTTTTTTTCGATTTTTTTTTCTTTTTGATTTGTTCATACGTCGGGCAAAAAATTTAATTACTAGTAATTAAAATTAATTAATTAGTGAAGGTTTTAATTTTTTTTTTCCTTCTTAAGTGGTTACACACCGCTTTTGCGCAACACTCATGGCGTCTTCGGATACCTACGTTGCGTGAACTAGATACTACCAACCGTCTTCGAAAGGACCATGGGTTGTCTTTTTTCGGCCCAAAAATAAACCTTTGAAAACTCTCGACATTACGAGAGATTTGCTGCGTAAGTATCTCGAGGGGGGCGACACATCCAAATCTCAAGTTTAGATGCTCAACAAATCTCACACTAGCGAATCAATCTTCGAACAATCTTCTTTCATTTGTCGCATCTACTTGCATCGCTCATCAATTTTTTGCAGGAAATCTTCAGAATCGTCATCAATCTTCTTTCTATCTACTCAGCGTGCGCGCAGCTAGCCACAGCAAAACACAATCTTTTTGCATCGTAGATAGAGTCGTCCCCCTCGAAGTATCCGGGAATCTCGGTACACAAAGAAAGATTCAACAAACTGCGTGTGGAAGCACCGACTTATGATGTGGCAAATAAAATTGCTGAACACGAGCTTTTTAGTGTTGAGTATAACATCTACATCCCTTCTCGAGATGTGGAGATAGAAGGCGTGGTCTCCGACGCGAGTCTGACTGTCGAGGACTTGAAACATGCCTCGGGAACTTTTAAAAACTCGACATTCGCTACCGCGCTAGTGAAGATACTGGATGTAAGGCAACTGCATTCAGCATCTTTGCTAGACGGTAAAAAAGTTTATAAACATTCAGACTCGTTCCGGGTGACTTTCGCAGGTTCAGTTCTCCCAAACTTTGTTAAAATTGATGGTGCTTTTTTCCGGTGCGGCTGTTTGTACAGAGGGTATATAATTGTACCAACTGCAAAAGGCTGGGACACTCGGCCAGCCATTGCGGCAACAAAACTCGTTGTGGCAAATGTGGTGAAAACCACAAATAGGATTCTTGCCACAAAGAATCAGTAAAATGCGTTTACTGTGGCGAGAATCCTCACCCCTTGCAGGAGTGCCCGATGTACAAGCAGCACTCCGATAAAGTGCAGCGTTCAATCTCTGGACGCTCCAAGCAGACATATGCTCAAATGGTGAAGGCTGCATCAGCCGTCCAAGATGCAAACTAATTTTCGATTTTGTCAGCTGAAGAATCGGACTCTGACTCATCCGATGAAGATGATTCTACGGTGGTACACGCATCTTCAAAAATGGACGGATCCTCAAAACGAAAATGCCCCTCCCCGAAAGTTCGCCGTAAAAAAACTAACGTCACCTCCAGAAGATTGGCAAATTCCCAGGGTAATGGGGACGAAAAATGAAACCGAAGGACCCTGCTGATCCAATCCCTGGCAGCAGCAGGAACTTCCCACCATTACCCAAAAAAGATAAGAAAAATAATAAAGCTGCTCCTCAAACTTCTCAAAATAAATCCAAGTTTGAACGAGGTTTGCTAGCTTTTTCGGACATTGTGGAATTTATATTAAACATGTTCAACATACAAGACCCTCTAAGAAGCTTAGTTTCTGCCTTGCTTCCAACGTTAGACTCATATCTTAAGCAATTGACTGTTTCATGGCCCCTCCTTGCATCAATCATATCTTTCGATGGATAATTCGTCGAACGAGGTTGAAGATATGATCACTGTGCTACAGTGGAACTGCCGTAGTCTAGTGCCTAAACTAGACTCGTTCAAATTTTTACTTCACAATTCTGATTGTGATATATTTGCTCTCTGTGAAACATGGCTTTCTTCCTATAAAGAACTCAACTTCCACGATTTTAACATTATACGCCTGGATAGAGACGATTCTTATGGAGGAGTACTTTTAGGGATCAAAAAGTGCTACCCTTTCTACAAAATTTTCCTTCCTGCTCTATCAGGCGTGGAAATCGTCGCTTTCCAAATAAATATGAAGAACAAAGATCTTTGCATAGCTTTCCATTAGCCGTAGTCAACTCTGGAATCTAGTTTCGATTCTTCCATCCCCAGTATTAATTCTGGGTGATATGAACTCCCATGGTACTGGGTGGAGCGATCGATATGATGACAATAGAGCGGCTATTTTTTTGCGATTTATGCGACGATTTCAACTTGACTATTTTGAACACTGGTGATAGCAAAACCTCCGGCTCGAGAAAGCCGACTCGACCTATCTTTGTGTTCAAGATCGCTATCATTGTCAGTGGAAGGTTATCAATGATCCCCATGGTAGCGATCATTTGCCAATCATCATTTCAATTAAGTGTGGCCCTCACTCTGCAGAACCATCTCGGTTCCATTTGATCTTACAAGGAACATCGACTGGCAGAAATATGCAACGGCGGTGACAATCGGTGTCGAATCGATAGATAAACTTCCACCATTGGAAGAATATCGGTTCCTCACCGATTTGAATTACAAAAGCTCACTGGAAGCACAAAAAAGAAAAGTTCCAAATGCACTCTTTAAAAGGAGACCAGCTACACCTGGTTGGGACGAAGAATGCACAATCATTCCACATCGAACGCTCGACTGTTTCGGTCAAGTATTGCTTGCACTCCGTAATCGGTACTAGTTTTTTTCTCCTATTGAGGTTTTTTTCAATCCGCTTTTATACTGAGTGGTGTTGTAGTATACAACAGTGTAGTGAGCATCGCGGAATTGTAATTGCCGCTCAATCGTCTGAGAAAGGAAGCAGTCATTTCCGGCCGAGTCCGGCAGATGAGCTGTACATCTCTAACCAACAAGTTCATCGCATCACGAAACGGCAAAATCAAGGTCATCGAGTTCACCAGCCGGCGAGCCAGCCGGTGCTTTGTTGCAAACACTCGAGGGCAACAATAGAACGATTATCACCATCGTTCTCACATCAGGATAGATCATCGTCATCAGCCACACTCCGTGCGCTTGTGTGGAGAGATAAGTAACAACCCGACCAACCTTTTCGTTAATTTTCTTTAATTTTCTATACATCGATCTTCAAAGCCATTCATAATAAAAATCGATAGCGATCGTCACCATTTCATGAATAATTGTAAAGATGCTAAAAGTCTAATCGTGAATCGTTTATAAAGATCTTTCTCAAAATATTGCTACCAATCGTTACCAATGTTAAAATATCGATTTCTGTTGTAAAATCAAAATATCGATACACAACTGCTGATTTATTTGTGGTTTTTTAACTGCATAATTTCTAGTTTCGATCCCATGCCATATGGGGTGTACTGCTTTCGTTGTTGGTTGCTAATCCTTGGGTCCACGGCTGCTGCTGATGAGCTTATCAACGACAGGCAAACACACTCTAGTATGTGAAGTATTGAAATTTCTGTAAATCTTTTCATACATGAACTCAATATTTATTTGTCATAACCATCAACCAGTCAGCCATATAGGTGTAATAGAGGTCAAAAGGTATCAATTTTCCTCATTGGGTTCCAAATGCCGAGAATCCCACACGCATGCTATCACGGGTTATTAAATATATATATATAGACATAAACTTGAAGAACTACAATGATAAACATTTGCTGCATCGTGACTATCGGTCTTCTCGTTCATTTACCGGTAGATTGCTTCTTCCGATGAAATGCCGAATATGTCGATAAATAATATAAACATTGCCATCTGTCTCGAACTCTCTTTAACCAGCGATGCAAATCGATAACAAGGAGATTATAAATGTGCATCGATGGCAATCTTTGTTGTTCTTTGTCAAAGTTCAAAGTTATGATGACATCAGTATTTAAATATTTATTGATGAATATTTGTAAAGAATACTAAAGTCTATGTGACATATCGAAATTAAAAGAAATTTAGTATGGCACCTTTATAGATTACTATCATATGACCGATGAAGAAATAATCTTAAATGTAAGTATCGATCAATAAAGATTTTTAAATGTGTACATCGAAATCATAGAAAATTTGAAGTAAAGAATTGCCGACATTAAACCTTTATTTCTATATTAAGAACTTTGAAGAAGTTTCACGAACGGTTGGTCGGGAAACGGTTATCTTCCGTTCTCCGCAACCTGATTAATCTCCATACAGTGTTGATTAACTTTTCTGACACCTTTTTGTTTTTTCCTGAAAAGTTTTCATTTTTTTTTCTTTTTTTTCATTTACTGTTTTTTTTTCGCAAGTTGATTAATCTCCCTATAGTGTTGATTAATTTCCTGGCACTTTTTTTTTCATTTTAAAGGTTTTTTTTTGCTTTGTTGGATTAAGTAT